>NC_048234.1:41613844-41770204 GCF_002007445.2 Ailuropoda melanoleuca
CCCTTGCCAGGGGCCAGGCTAAGTCATCTGCTCAGGTTTGCTCTCTGTAGCTTTTGTTCCCTGAAGGCTTTCCACACAGGTTTAGAGGATGAGAATGAAAATGGCGGCCTCCCAATCTCTGGCCCCACTCCTCAGTGCACCCTCAGAGAAAAGCAGTCACTCACTCCTGTCCCCGTGGTCTCCCGGAGGAACTCCGTGCTCACCTGGCCTGTGACCACACGTTTCTATCTCTGGCACACGGTCCTGTTTGGAATCTCCAAACCCAGCAGATTTTTGTGGCATGCCCCTGAGCCACTCCTCCCGGGGGAAGAAGGGGAGTCTCTCCAGTTCTGCTGCTTGTTGGGCCCGTGCTGGAAGAGCACGGCCCGACTGTGCCGCGGATCACCACTTACGGCCACCCCGAGCTGAGAGCCCACTCCTCGGCTCCCTCTTTGCCACCGGCTTCCCCGCTGCGATGCCTGGGAGCTCTGCCTCACTCACGCATCCCCAGTCTTTCTGTGACCCTGGGAGTCCTGAGACCACACGGTCCCAGCAAGGGTTCCATCCCGGCTTCGTCACCAGAGCGACGTCCCTCACCGGAGCGGACTGCCAGGTCCGAGTTTGCGCTCTGCGGCTCTATCACCTGCCGGTAGCCGGCTGACGGAGGCTCCCTCCCCCACGGTCTGTCTTCCCATATTTCTCCCCAGATTCACTTCTCTGCACCTCCTACCTTGCAGAAAGTGGTCGCTTTTCTGTTCATTGAGTTGCTGCTCTTCTTTTGTTCATTCTCCAGTTGAGTTGGTAGGTGTTCAGAATGCTTTGATAACTCTCGCTAGCTGAGTTCCTGGGACCGGATGAAATTTAGTTCGCCTATTGCTCCGCCATCTTGGGCCACCCCCTTTTATGGCTTTTATTAAAAACCTCACTGAGATTAAGCTGTTCCTATTGCTTTGGAATTTGCTTTTTCATTTAGAATAATATGCCCTAGAGATTTCTTCATGCCACGCATTCAGCTTCATCTTAACTTTTTTATTCACTGCATAGTATTCCCCCGTATGTATTAATAGCATAGTTTGACAATATTATTCCATATTATTCTTCTACTGATGGACATTTAGACTGTTTAAATTTTTTCTAATATTTTAAATAATAATGCAATGAACATTCTTAGTTATGCCACCTTATGCACGGGGGAAAATGTTGCTGTATTGAATAATTACTAGGTTGAAAGCTATAGAAATTTTTAACTGTTATACTCAAATTGCCCATCAAAACGCTGTGACAATTTACATTTCTCCCAAAAGTGTAAAAGAGGACACATTCCCTTACATGCAGTTTAATACTGAACATGATAAATATTTTTTATTGTTGCCAAACTGATGGGCAAAATCATTTATTATTTAAATGTGCACTTCCTTGATTATGTTGCTTTTGAGCAACATNTGTTGCCAAACTGATGGGCAAAATCATTTATTATTTAAATGTGCACTTCCTTGATTATGTTGCTTTTGAGCAGCTTTTCATATATTTGGTAGCTATTTGCTTTTTTTCTTCAGAATATTTCTTGTTCAAATCTTTGGTATATTTTTCCATTGAGTTGTCTTCTTCTTGATGATTTGCATATGTATTTGAATATTCTACACATTTATGTATTGTCAGTAATATATATGTTGTAAATTTTTTCTTCTGATCTCATACTTCTTTTACATTGTTTACAGCATCCGTGATTGTTCAGATGTTTTTAGTTTACATACAATTAAATGTGCCAGTTTTTTCCTTTATAGTTTCTGGGTTCTGTGATTTGCTTAAGGCCTTTCCAGCCCCAAGACCATAAAAAAATATTTTTTGTAATACTTTCATAGTTGAGTTAGGTGTTAGCTTATTTTTTTAGATGTTAGCTTATTAACTATCTTAAATTTGTTATTGTGGGTATGATATGAGGTACAAATCTAGTTTATTTTTTAAATCCAAATGTACAGCTATGGCAGAAAATGCTAGGTGCTCAGCAAACCATTTCTTCTTCTTCCTGGGCATACATTAATATCTTTCTAAGCCTTTGCAGTTAAGTGTGACCCTGTGACTAAGCTCAAGGGAACAAATGTGGGCAGAGATTATGGACCCTGTTTTGGTCTGGCCTATGAAAACTTCCCACACACATCCTTGATTTTGTTTCCTCTCATGGCTGAGGCAGCCAAGCATGCACCCTTGGAAACTATGTTTTGAAAAAAGAAATATCCTAAGATGGGAAAAGTCTTGATCCCTGAATCACTACTTGGAGGGAGGCCACTGCAAATCAGGAACACCCACTGTAGACTTTAAGTGACAGAGAAATAATCTTTTACGTTATTAAGCCACTGAGGTTACAGCAGCAAATATCACCTTCACTAATCTTAGAGCCAATTTTTTGATGCTTTTACCTTTATTATAGAGCAGTATTGCAGTTAAGAGACAGCCATGGCATTCCTTTGTGTACATGGGCCTTGTAAGTAATCTAAGTTTCCCCATAAGTAAAATGGGGTCAATGAGAGTATGATATATACTGAGCTCTCAATGAATGTTAGTAGTTTTCGATGTTATAACTGTTATATGCTAAATCCCATTAAGCATGGGTCTATTCCATTCCATCATATATTTGTCTATTCCTTGTTTGTTTATTGTGCCCTATGTCTTTCCTTGGGATTAAACTTTCATTCTGCTGGACTTAGTACTACCACTAGACCTGGGCAACTGGGCCTCTGCCATGGGCCCCAAGGCTTATAGGGCCTGCTCTGACCTTCCTCTAGCCAAGACCCTTGGCTGGTGAAGAGTGGGTGAAGTGTGTAAAGGATACATAAGGACTACCCAGATTCCATGCCCATACCCTCAAGATCATGTTCTGAGTACCTGGGATTTCAGAATTTCCTGCCCACCTGGCCCCACTTCCAGGACTTGTGCAGGCCTCTTCTGTGGACCTTACCTCCTGTGTATAGATCACACTTCTAACCAGACCTGAGGGCTGGCAAGGGGGAGGCTGCTTAGGGCAGGGTAGGATGGAACTTGGACTTGCAGGTTAGGGTTCTACATGCATGATGTACTTTCCCCTGCAGAAAAAGATGGAGCTAATGGTAGGAAGAAAGAGACGGAAATGTCACAATTTGGAATTCTTCATCTGTTCCTGCTTAAGCTCCGCAAAGGTTAAGGAAGCACTTGGCTGGATTATATCCTCTGAAATTCTTTTCTTGGTGAGCAACTGTGATAGGACAATTTCTGAGTCCTCACATTAAACGAATCTTATTTTTATCATTCCATTGGACTGCTAATTTTGCTGGGACTACATATTCATCTATCTCTATTTTTTTAAATGAAGCTTTCAAAGTATTGCTCTAGTATTTTTCAGTGTTTAATTTTATTGATGAAAAGTACAATGCAAACTGATTCTTACCCCTCCCCACTCCCCAGAAGGTTTTTGAATTTTCCCTTTATCCTTCATATTCTGAAAATTCACCATGATATGTCCAAGTATGCACCTTTTTTTGTACATCTTGCTCTTCACTTGTGGACATTTTAAATCTGCAGACTCTTGCCTTGCTCTTGTGCCAGAAAATTTTAAATTTACTCTGGATATTGCCCTTCTCGTTTTCATGAATGCCAATTATAAAATTTTGACATCCTAGACTGATTCAATTTTTCTCTCCCCCTGTTGTCAACAAGAGACATGAAGAACAAGTCATGCCCTTGGCTAATGTATACCACAAAGTCTTTCTGTATCTTTGCAACTAAATTGATATGTGTACCAGTTAACTATAGCTGCATAACACATAACTACGAAATTTGAGGGGCATTAAAAACAACATTCCTCATGCGTCTGCAGGTTGACTGGGAGCTGTGCCCTTGGCTGGGGCCGTTCAGTTCTACAAGCTACTCATCCTCCTGGGACTAGATGGTGAGCCCTGGTACATCTTCCTGGGGATGCTGGAAGCACAAGCGTATACAGGCCTAATGGTGTAGTCATGACCGGTTGCTTCACTTCTGCTAAACATCCCATTGGCCAAAGCGAGACACATGGCAAGACACAGGGTAGGAAATTACACTCTGGTGCTGTGTGAGAGGGCACTGCAAAAGTTTTGTGGCTGAACCTGTGGGTATAGGGAAGGGTGAAGAATCAGGCCATTAGCATCATCATAGTCTGAGTGCATAAGTACCCTCTTCTGGTACCAGGTGGTCAGCTCCAGTGCCGCATGTTGAAAAATGCTGACGGAAATGTTCTCCAGGGCACAGTTGCAACTTTGTACCTACACAGTCCCTGATATATGACTTAAAGCCACAAAAGACCTTTCATAACAAAAGGACTACAATGTCATGTAAATACAATGGTTTTATAAATTTGGGACTCACATAAATGGCATAGAAAAGATAGTCTTACCCTCATGGGAGGGAGTACAGTAAAATTCTTCTTGGCTGACTGTAACGTGAGTAACCAGATATAAATCATTGTTTTAGCAGCCTAATAATACTGGGGATAACCTAATAAACCGCCTCAACTCTTGACTGCCACATTCATAGTAATATAGAAACAAGAGGGATCCAGAATTCTTACACAAGAATGGTTGAGGGGGCAGTCCTTTCGGAAGGCAGTGCCAAGAGACTTGCCTTGATGCTATCTCTCACAGCAAGCATGATGTTTTTATGTAAAATAGTGTATGTTATGTATCAATACAAAATAGCAAACACTTTTACAAAATTTGCACAAGATTGAGGCAGTTTCAATTATTCATGAAAATGGATTTTACCATTATTACTTAACTCTGGAATTGTTTTTGTTGACATAGTGGTGATTTGGGGAAGCTAAACCATCTTCTAAGCACCCTCACTGTCAGCAAGCATAGAACACTGGGCAGTTTTACCCTTCTGCATAGTATTGAAAGTGACTGAGTTACTGTGAGGTACTCATATTGACTCTTGTGCTCCACAGAAGACATACATTTCATTATTTTAGACCCACAATGATTAATGATCAGCTTGATTAGGAATCAAATTTAAAATGGGATATATAGGGGCGCCTGGGTGGCACAGAGGTTAAGCATCTGCCTTCCACTCAGGGCATGATCCCAGTGTTATGGGATCGAGCCCCACATCAGGTTCCTCCGCTATGAGCCTGCTTCTTCCTCTCCCACTCCCCCTGCTTGTGTTCCCTCTCTTGCTGGCTGTCTCTATCTCTGTCAAATAAATAAATAAAATCTTTTCTTAAAAATAATAAAATGGGATATATAATAATATATATTCTTATAAATAATAATATAATTTGGCAGGGAGCGTGGCTGGCTCAGTTGGTAGTGTTGGACTCTTGATCTCGGGGTCATGAGTTGGAGCCCCACCTTGGGATAGAGATTACACAGAAAAATAAAATCTTTAAAAAATTATGTAATTTGGCTTGTTAGAATAAAATCCAAAATAGACTAAAATGAAGCAGTTTAATTAAACAGCTGATTAATAATACCTTCAACAAGCACTTAAATCTTGTAAGCGGTCACTGAGCTGACTCTTGGGATAGCTTCCTTCTTTATCACATGTAAGATCTGTACGTATGTTGGGGACTTTTGCCAAAGGCAGTCAGGACAGTTTGTATCTAAGGAAACTCTGCTGTGGCCTTTCATCTCCATTATTGTCATTAAGTTAAGGTAAGTAAGGATAAATACATCTTTAGTTTAAGTTGTATTCCTCCTTCCTTCTGGCGTCAGAGATTAAGTTTGAAGAATGGTGTCAGTACAGTTACTGTTGATATTCTTTTTTATGCTTTTTATTCAGAACTGATTTTGGATTTATAGGAAAGTTGCAAAAACAGCACAGAGAGTTTTCATATATCCCTCACTCAGCTCCCTCTAACGTATAACCACAGACAATGATCAAAACCAGAAAATTAACATTAGTACAATGTTAATTTAGTACAATGTTACTGCAACTGTAGTGAACTACAGTTCTCATTCAATTTTCACCAATTTGTGGTGCCCAGCTGGCTTGGTCAGTACAGCATGTGACTCTTAATCTCATGGTCCTGAGCTCAAGCCCCACACTGGGGGTAGAGATTACTTACAGAAATAAACTTTAAAATTTTTTTCACCATTTTTTTCAGTAGTGCCTTTTTTTTCTTCCAAGATCCTATCTGGCATCTCACAGAACGTTAAGTTATCATTCATCCTTACTTCCCTCCAGTCAATAATAGTTCTTCAGTGTTGCCTTGTCTTTCATGATCTTGACAGTTTGAAAAAAATTTGATTAGTTATTTAGTTGGACATCCCTCAACTTGGATTTGTGACTGCCACCCTTCACTTAGCATGTTTTAAATGTTTATCCATGCTGTAGTGTAAATCAGTAGTTTGTTCCTTTTTATGGCTGGATAATATTCACTTCCATTGCTATCACATCTGTTTATCCATTCATCCATTCACAGACATTTGGGTTGTTTTCATTTTTTGGTTATTATGAAGAATGGTGTTAAATGAACACTCACGTACATGTTTTTATGTGGGTGTATGTTTTTATTTCTTTTGGAGCCTACCCAGGAATAATGGAATTGCTGGGTCATATGGCAACTATATGTTTACCTTTTTGAAGAACTGCTAAATTGTTTTCTAAAGCTATTACACCATTTTACGTTCCCACCAGCAGTGTATGAGGATTCCAATTTTTTCAGCAATACTTTTTATCTGCCTTTTTCATTAAGGGTATCATGTCCCATAATTTTAAAGAGTTCTGTATATTTTAAAATATTGGCCTCTTGTTTATGGTATATTTTCTGAATATTTTCTCCCTGGTTGTCAATTGTCTTTTGACTTGATTCATGGAATTTTTGTCAAATTTATTAGAAATTTCATTTTTACCTAGTGATTTGAGATGTCACCTTTGTTACACACTGTTTCTGTATGTACTTGGGTCTAATTCTAAATTTCTGTTGTATTCCACTGGTTCACTTGCCCATTCACGCACCAGTACCACACTGTTTTGATTATAATGACTTTCATGTAGTAATACCTAGTAAAGCTAGTCCCAAACACCTTTTCTTTTTCAGTGTTTTCTTGGCTATTCCTGCGTGTTTGTTTTTCTATATGAACTTTAGTATCAACTTGTCTGACTGTATAAAATGGTTTGCTGATAGTTTTCTTGGAACTGCATTAACTTTACAAATTAACTTGGGGAGAATTTACATCTTTGTAATGTTCAGTCATCCTATCCAGGAACAGGGGATATCTTTCTATTTGTTCAAGCCTATTTCATTGTCCTTCAGTAGTGCTTTATGATTTTCCTCATATAGTTCTTACACATTTGTTGTTAAATTTAATTCTAAGTACTTAATCCTGTTTGTTGCTATAGTAAACAGGGTTGTCTCTGACATTGTCTTCTGTTTATTGTTTGTATATATATAGGCTACTGATTTTTATATGTTAATTTATATCCTACTACTTCACTGAATTCTTTTATTGTGTAACTTAAATTTATCATTGATTTTTCTGGGGTTTCCAGGTAGAGTATCATATCATCTGCAAATATAAATAGTTTTACTTCTTCTTTATTCATTCTAATGCCTCTAGTTGATTTGTCTTATCTAATTGTATTGGCTAATACCTCTAGTACAATGTTGGATAGTAGTGGATATTGTGCATTCTTGTCTTGTCTCCAGTCTTAAAAGCATTGCTGGTAGCATTTGACCATTAAATAAGAGATTTTAGCTTTAGGAGCGTGTGTGTGTGTGTGTGTGTGTGTGTTAAGAAAGTATTCTTTAGGGGCGCCTGGGTGGCTCAGTCATTAAGCACCTGACTTTGGCTCAGGGCGTGATCCTGGAGTCCTGGGATCGAGCCCCACATCCGGCTCCCTGCTCAGCTGGGAGCCTGCTTCTTCCTCTCCCACTCCCCCTGCTTGTGTTCCCTCTCTCTCTGGCTGTCTCTCTCTCTCTGTCAAATAAATAAATAAAATCTTTAATTAAAAAAAGAAAGTATTCTTTAACAAAAATACTAATTCAAAGGGATACATGCACCTAATTTTTTTATAGCAGCACTATCTACAATAGCCAAATTATGGAAATAGCCCAAGTGTCTATCAATTGATGAATGGATAAAGAAAATATGGTATATATTTAAATGGAATATTAGTGAGCTATCGAAAAGAATGAAATCTTGCCATTTGCAACAACATGCATGGAGCTAGAGAGTATTATGCTAAAAGAAATAAATCAGTCAGAGAAAGACAAATACCATATGATTTTACTCAGATGTGGAATTTAAGATACAAAACAAATGAGCAAAGGGAAAAAAAGAGAGAGAGAGAGAGAGGCAAACAAGAAACAAACTCTTAAGTGTAGAGAACAAACTGATGGTTACCAGAAGGGAGATGGGTGGGAAGATGGGTTAAATAGGCAATGGGGATTAAGAAGGGCACTTGGGATGAGCACTGGGTATTGTATGGAAGTGTTGAATCACTATATTGTACGCCTGAAACTAATATTACACTGTATGTTAGCTAACTGGAATTTACTTATTTTTTTTATAATAATATTTTTTTATTATGTTAGTCACCGTACAGTACATCCCTGGTTTTTGATGTAAAGTTCGATGATTCATTAGTTGCGTATAACACCCAGTGCACCATGCAATACGTGCCCTCCTTACTACCCATCACCGGTCTATCCCAATCCCCCACCCCTCTCCCCTCTGAGGCCCTCAGTTTGTTTCTCATAGTCCATAGTCTCTCATGTTTCATTCCCCCTTCTGATTACCCCCCTTTTCTTTATCCCTTTCTTCCCCTACCGATCCTCCTAGTTCTTATGTTCCATAGATGAGAGAAATCATATGATAATTGTCTTTCTCTGCTTGACTTATTTCACTTAGCATTATCTCCTCCAGTGCCGTCCATGTTGCAGCAAATGTTGAGAATTCGTTCTTTCTGATAGCTGAGTAATATTCCATTGTATATATGGACCACAGCTTCTTAATCCAGTCATCTGTTGAAGGGCATCTCGGCTCCTTCCACGATTTAGCTATTGTGGACAATGCTGCTATGAACATTGGGGTGCATATGGCCCTTCTCTTCACTACGTCTGTATCTTTGGGGTAAATACCCAGTTAACTAACTGGAATTTTAATAAAAACTTTTTTAAAAAATATTTTTTAATTCCTATATTCCTTTTTATAATGAATACATATTGATTTATTCAAAGACCTTCTCAGCTTCTGTACAGACATAATATGATCTTTTTCTTAGATTTATTAGTATGGTATAATATTAATTAATTTCCAAATATTAAACCAGATTTGCATTTCTGGAATAAATCCCACTTGGTCCTGATGTTTTATTTTCTTAATGTGGCATTGAATATTTTTTGCTAATATTTTAATTAAAATTTTTGTATCAATATTTATGAATTATATTGGTCAAAAGTTTTCTTTCTCTGTACTGTATCTAGTTTAGATATGTGTATTATGTTTGCTTCATAAAAGAAATTAGAAAGTTTTTCTTCCTTTTTAATGTCCTATACTGATGGTTTGGTAGAATTTTCCTGTAAGATCGTCTGGGCCTGGTAGTTACTTAATAATTTTCTGTCTTCTTTATGGAAATTGGTCTTTTAAAATTTCCTAATTCTAATGGGTTCAGTTTTGCCAATCTGAATTTCCCTAGGAAATTATCAGTGTCTTTACCATATGTATAGAAGTCTGGTATGATTTCAAGTTTTTTCTTGTCTCCATGGTTATTTTCCCCTTATTGATATTCATTTAAAGTGTGTTTTAAAATAAACCCAATATGGAGCGCCTGGGTGGCTCGGTCAGTGAAGAGTCTGACTCTTGATTTCAGCTTGGTCATGATCTCAAGTCCATGGGATGGAGCCCACATTGGGCTCTGCACNCCTAGGAAATTATCAGTGTCTTTACCATATGTATAGAAGTCTTGTATGATTTCAAGTTTTTTCTTGTCTCCATGGTTATTTTCCCCTTATTGATATTCATTTAAAGTGTGTTTTAAAAGAAACCCAATATGGAGTGCCTGGGTGGCTCAGTCAGTGAAGAGTCTGACTCTTGATTTCAGCTTGGTCATGATCTCAGGTCCATGGGATGGAGCCTACATTGGGCTCTGCATTCAGCACAGTGTCTGCTTGAGAGTCTCTCCCTCTGCCCTGCCCTCTACTCAAATGTGTGCTCAAATAAATAAATAAATAAAACCCAATATGATGTGTGAAGGAACGAAAGGAATGAACATTTTTCTTTTTGGTCTGCTTCTATATTACATTTCTTCTCCACTGGAAATATTCATGTATTACTTATATAATTTTTTAAAAAGATTTTACTTATTTGTTTCAGAGAGAGAGGGAACGACCAGGAGGAGGGACAGAGGGAGAGGGATAGAGAGAAAATCCTCAAGCAGACTCCCCACTGAGCATGGAGCCTGATATGGGGCTCGATTAGTCTCCTTTGATATAAATTAACATGTCAAGATACAATTTGAATCAGCCAATTATTTTANTTAAAAAGATTTTACTTATTTGTTTCAGAGAGAGAGGGAACGACCAGGAGGAGGGACAGAGGGAGAGGGATAGAGAGAAAATCCTCAAGCAGACTCCCCACTGAGCATGGAGCCTGATATGGGGCTCGATTAGCCTCCTTTGATATAAATTAACATGTCAAGATACAATTTGAATCAGCCAATTATTTTAAAAGCTACATTTGTATCTGAGACATAATTTGGAGACAATTGCATTATTAGTTAGATGAGCAAATTTTTAAGGTACACGCTGTCCCGCGTCCCCCGAACTAAACAGAAAGCCTCCCTGTGAACTTCGATACAGACTTCTCCTGCATCGCTAGCACAGTCCCTCAGTTATACCAGGTGCTTAAAAGTTGATGACTGAGGGGCACCTGGGGGGCTCAGTCAGTTAAGTATCTGACTCTTGACTTCAGCTCAGGTCTTGATCTCAGGGTTATGCGTTCAAGCTCTGTATCGGACTTCATGCTGGCTGTGGAGCCTATTGAAAAAAAAAGTTGGTGATTATTACTTTGGCATAGTTATAATGCCTTATGTTTTCATGATGTTTTTCAGGTGTTCAAAGCACTTCTACATATTTTCTTATTTAGCCCTCACAATACCAAGTTAGATAGACTGGGCAGGGTATCCGCATTTTACGGGAGAAGAAAAAAAATCTCGAAGAGGTTAAGTGGCTTTACTAAGGTCATCTGGCTGACATGGGATGGGTTAGAACTGGCACTAAGTCCACTCCTCTTCCCTTTTATCCTATGGTGCTTATTGCAGCCTGATTTCTCCTAGGACATGTTTTAATGCTATGCCCCATCACAATGTTTGCTAAATGGTAATGTCAATAGCAGAGATGTCATATAGGCAAAACAATTTAGAGATTGCACTTTTAAATGCTCACTCAGCTTTAAGAGGGCAATTAAATAATGACTTAGGAAACCCAGCCACTTTTAAAAAGTTACTATAATGCTGAAATTATCTGTGATGCTAAGCAAAAGAATCAAGTACACTGTACTGCTTAGCATTTCTATTTAGCTGCAAGTAGAGTTTTTAGACATTCCACCCTAATTCATTCAACAAATATTTATTGAGTGCCAAGTACATGCCAATCACTTTTTTCCAGCACTGAGGACACAGCAGTGAAGAAAACAAAGTCTGCGTTCTCAGAGCTCATGCCCTAGTGGAGGGAGACAGACAACAAACAAATGAATATACACTAGGGGCAATGTTATGGAAGAAGAAATGGAGCTTTAAATGGGCTAGCTAGGGAAGGTCTTTCTGATAAGGAGACATCTGAGTGGGTATAAACATACCTATGTTTATACCAATATAAAATTTTTTTTTAATTTCCTAAATAAAAGAATTTAGGAAGTGAGCCATATTCCCTCCAAGCAGAGGGAATAACAGGTAGAAAGGTCCTGGGGCAGAAGAGAAAATTCTCTCTGTCATTCTTTAAAGTGTAGAAGAGGAATTACTTTATCCCCATAGAAAGCCACCAAAGCTACACTTTCCCCCAAGATTGGTGACTGGTGTCTTGGATTTACAGGATTGCTTTTATTTAAAATAACATTTCTAATAAATAGTAAAAACTACTTGGCCTCTGTGCCTAAATAATATCAAATACATTTAAAAAAAATTTTTTTTTAGAAAGAGTACAAGCTGGCAAGGGGCAGAGAGAGAGGGTGAGAAAGAATCCCAAGCAGGCTCCATGTCCAGTGAGAAGCCCACTGTGGGACCCAATCCCACAACCCTGAGATCATGACCTGAGCCAAAATCGAGAGTCAGATGCTTAACTGACTGAGCCACCCAGGCTCCCCATTATAAAACATTTTTTAAAAAGAAAATGCTTAGGGGCGCCTGGGTGGTCAGTCAGTTAAGCGGCTGCCTTTGGCTCAGGTCCTGGGATTGAGCCCCACATTGGGCTCCCTGCTCAGCAGGGAGTCTGCTTCTCCCTCTCCCTCTGCCCCTCCCCCTGCTCATGTTCACTCTCTCTTGCTCGCTCACTCTCTCTCTCTCAAATAAGTGAGTAAAATCTTTTTTAAAAAAGAAAAAACTGAACATTTTATTTCCTCACTTATTTTTACCTTCATATCTTCACATAGACACTATCTTTTGTCTTTTTTTTTTTAATAAATTGAATTTTCACCTAAAGGACTAAGGCTACATAGCATGGGGCTCTTGAAAAATTTAGTTGAGCAGGGAAAACAATCAGAAGAGATGCACTTTTAGCTGGGCATTTGATGAGCTGAACTGCCCTTCATGTTACAGAAACCACACTTCTTGCTCAGAATGTTTGTTTGCCTTCCTCATATAGTTTTCTTTATGCTAGGAAAATATCCAGAATATTTTATGTTTTGTGTTACTGAGCTCACTGTCTAATGACCTTCAAACCCAAAACTCAGCAACTTAAAACAGCAACCATATTATTACCTTACAATTCTGTGGGTTGACCTCACTCAAATGGGCAATTCTGTTGGTCCTCTTAGTGTTTCTCAGGCACTTGCATCAGGTGGTAGGGGAGGATGTAGTCATCTGGAAGCTTGCCAGTGACGCAGGAATAGCTCAGTCTTTCTCCTTCCCCCAAATAGTGTTGCGCTTCTCCTCTCTATTTGGGCTTTCCACATGACTGCTTGGGCTTCCTCACAGCATGGCAGCTAGGTTACAGGAGGAAATGGAAGCTGCCATTCCTTCCAATGGCTGGGTCCAGAATTGGCACAGCATCATCTCCACTTCACTCTATTAGTTAACAGAGTCACAGCCAGTCCAGATTCAATGAAGGAGAGGACTGCACAAGTACGTGAGTAGCATGGAATTGTAGTGCATTGAGATCCATCTTTAGAGACCAATTATAGCACGTTCTCATCCTGCATCATTATTAGGCATGTTTACTTTTGTTACATAACCAATAGAAAGTCTATAACATATGCTGGTAAAATGTATTATGCAAACACAGAAAAAGTAATGACCAATACTTTCTGGCAGGGAAAAGAATGACTTTGATGGAAAGGAGATTTCAAGCTAAATCTTCGATGATGAATGGTCTCCCTAGGAAGCTCAGGTAGGGCAGGTTAGGCAGAGAGAAATAGTGTGTGTGAGCTTGCTGAGGCATGAAGAAGCCAGTGGTGTTTGGGGAACACAGGACCTTAGGAGCATGTGAAAGAGTGGAGGAGATGGTGGAAAAAACTGAAGAGGAAATATCCTGATCAAGGCAGGATATTCCAGGGACCTAGGGAGCACTTCCACTAGCTGAAAGAAAAGCCAGACCATCCATTGGTTAAAGTTAATTCCTCAGTATACCCCGCCTACCTGTATTTGGGAATACGCACTGAGAGTACAGGCTTTAGTTTGCCTGGGCTGGCCTGCCCTATGTGTTTGCCATGATGCTAGTTTATAAATACCCTCACCCTCCTCTCCTGAGTACATGGGACTGTGCTTCCTCAGCCCCTTTGAAGATAGGTATGGCCTGATGACTTGGCTTAGCTGAAGAACTGTAAGTCGAAGGGATGAGCAAACAGAAGCTTTAGAAGTAAATGAGAGATTGTGCTCGCCCCAACGGCACATACACAGAGAAAGTTAGCATGGCTCCTGCACAAGGCTGACACACAAATTCGCGAAGCGTTCCATATTTTTAAGAATTTATNGGACTGTGCTTCCTCAACCCCTTTGAAGATAGGTATGGCCTGATGACTTGGCTTAGCTGAAGAACTGTAAGTCGAAGGGATGAGCAAACAGAAGCTTTAGAAGTAAATGAGAGATTGTGCTCGCCCCAACGGCACATACACGAGAAAGTTAGCATGGCTCCTGCACAAGGCTGACACGCAAATTCGTGAAGCATTCCATATTTTTAAGAATTTANTCAGGGCGTGATCCTGGCGTTATGGGATCGAGCCCCACATCAGGCTCCTCCGCTATGAGCCTGCCTCTTCCTATCCCGCTCCCCCTGCTTGTGTTCCCTCTCTCGCTGGCTGTCTCTATCTCTGTCGAATGAATAAAAAATAAAATCTTTAAAAAAAAAAAAGAATTTGTAAAACTCAACACCCAAAAAACAAATAATCCAATTTAAAAATGGGCAGAGGACATGAACAGACATTTCTCCAAAAAAGACATCCAGATAACCACCAAACACAAGAAAAGATGCTCAACATCACTCATCATTAGAGAAATGCAAACCAAAACCACAATGAGACATCACCTCACACCTGTTACAATGGCTAAAATCAGCAACACAAGAAACAACAGGTGTTGGTGAGGATGCGGAGAAAAGGAACCCTTGTGCATTGTGGGTGGGACTGCAAACTGGTGCAGTCACTCTGGAAAACAGTATGGAGGTTCCCCAAAAAGTTAAAAATAGAGCTGCCCTATGATTCAGCAACCACACTACTGGGTATTTATCCAAAGAATACAAGAACACTAATTCAAAGGGATACACGCACACCTATGTTTATAGCAGCAGTATTTACAATAGCCAAGGAATGGAAGCAGCCCAAGTGTCCATAAATTGATGAATGGATAAATAAAATGTGGTATGTAGTGGAATACTATTCAGCCATAAAAAAGAATAAAATCTTGCCATTTCCAATGACATGGATGGAACTAGAGAGTATAATGCTAAGTGAAATAAGTCAGAGAAAGACAAATACCATAAGATTTCATTATATGTGGAGTTTAAGAAACAAAGCAAACAAGCAAAGGGAAAAAAATAAGAGAATGAGTGAAAGCAAGAAACAGACTCTTAACAGTAGAGAACAATCTGATGGTTCCCAGAGGGGAAGGGGTTGAGGAGATGGGTTAAATAGGTGATGGGGACTTAGGAGTGTACGCTTGTCGTGATAAGCACAGGGTGCTGTATGCAATTGTTGAATCACTACATTGTACTCCTGAAACTAATGTAACACTGTATGTTAACTTACTGGAATTAGAATAAAAAATTTAAAAAGGAAGTCAATGAGAGATTCATCCTATATCCTTTCCCCACCTCAGGCACCACAGAAACAGGCTGAGATGGAGGCTCCATGAGCCTGGACCCTGAGTAACTATGAAGAGCAAGTGTTCTGCCCTGGCCCTTGTTGGGCTTGCAGTGTGAGTGAGGAATGAACCCCTGTTGTACTGAACTGCTGAGATTTAGGGATTACTGGTTACCACACGTATCTTGGTCTATCTTGACTTTATACTATAGGTGATCTCGAGCAAGTTATTCGGCTTCTCTGTGCCTTAGTTTCTTCACCTGTAGAAAGGGAATGATAGTACCTCCCTCTTTGATTTTATTTATTTATTTGAGGGGGGGCTGTGAGGGGGCGAGGCAGGGGGAGAAGCAGACTCCCCGCTGAGCAGGGAGCCCAATGCAGGCCTCAATCTCACGACCCTGGGATCATGACCTGAGCCGAAGGCAGATGCTTAACTGACTAAGCCACCCAGGTGTCCCCTAAAGTACCCTTTTTAGAATTCCTTTTCTTTCTTCTTCGTTTTTTAACTGAAGTATAGTTGAAAATATATTAGCTTCTGGTGTGTAACATAGTGACTCAATAAGTCTGTACATTATGCTAGGCTCACCACCAGTGCAGCTACCATCTGTCACCATGGAACATTATTTGGATACCATTGACTATATTCCCTATGCTGTACCTTTTATCTCTGTGATGTGTTCATTCCATAACAGGAAGGCTGTACCTTCCACTCGCCATCACCCATTTTCCCCCTCCCCCCACCTCTGGCAACCATCAGTTTATTCTCTCAATTACAGGTCTGTTTCTGCTTTTTGTTTGTTTATTCATTTGTTTTGTTTTTTTAGATTCCACATATTAGTCAATCATATGGTATTTGTCTTTCTCTGATATTTCATTTAGCACAGTGCCCTGTAGGTCCACCCATGTTTTTGCTAATGGCAAGATCTCATTCTTTTGTATTTTCTATCTTTATAGTTACTCTCCTATCACAGCTTAATAATTCTGTTAAGTCTCCCATTTAAATTACTGTGTGTTCCTGTTTTTCGATTGGACTCAGACTGATATATAAAGCATTAGCACACAACAGAATATATTGTGACCATCAAAATGATGAAGTAGATGGATTTACTGATATAAAACTGACAATGCTATGACAATGCTGAGGGAAAAAAGTAAACTTATATGTGTATACAAGCATGAAGAAGACTGGAAAGTGTCCGAAACCGTCAGTGGTTATTTCCAGGTAATGAGATTTTATGGGTTTTACTGTCTTTGTACTGTTCTTAGTTTTACTTTCTTCCCATGAGTTTGTATAATTTCACCCAAAGCAATAAAGTGAATTCCTTCCAACCCTCAAAAACCCAGTTGACGTGCCCTGGGTCTTTTGCTTCTGGCACCAAGTTCATTGTGTGCATTGTGGTGGGGGGGGGGGAGGTCCCACACAGCACCTACAAGCTCTCCAGACACCAACAGAGTGAGAATTCAACTGTGTTCTGACACCGTCTACCCGGAGATAGGACCTGATTGCACAGGTTAAGGGTTCGGTCCTGCAAGACTGCTTTCTGCTCCAGATGCCAGTCACAAGTGCTGGTTTTACCTGTGCTTCTGACTGACTGGCTAGAAATCAGAGGTGTCCCAGGATCCGCCTCCTCAGGTTCAATGAGTTTGCTAGAGCAGCTCACAGAACTCAGGAAACATGTTACTGACTAGATTTCTGGTTTATTATAAAAGGATATAACCCAGGAGCAGCCAGGTATTAGGGATTAAGGATTAAATGAACGGAATTAGGATGACGGCTAGCACCTAGCAAGGATTATATAGAATTCGGCTATGATTATTAGTGAATGTGTAGAATAATGAATCTTTCAGAAACAGTATCACACCCATTTGATCATGTAGCACGTATTAATTAATTTTCACACATTAATTAATTTGTTGCATTTTTACTTTTAACACATGCAAAATTATTTGTCAGGAGCACATGCATACAAACAAGAAACTCACTCATTCACACAACAAATATTTCCTGAATGAAGGGCACCTCTCCAGGTACTGAAGATGAGGCCAGAAAGAAGAGGCCAGAAAGAGGGGAAAGTAGGGATACAGAAATGAGATATAATTTCTGGCCTTACGGAAGAGAAATAAGAAGAAAGAATTATAATGCAGGGCACAAGAGTCTGATGCTAGAAGAAGCATATGACTGCCCATGCCAGTCATCACTGGTGGGGGATTCCATGTGTTTCCTGCCCAGTATCTATTCCCATATGCAAGTACTGAAACCGTATTTTCCTCCGGGAACCACCCCCCTCGCTCTGTCCCAGCGTTCAGGGGGCTGACTACAACCAAACTCTAGCTTGGCCTTGTGACCCTGGCCTGGCCGATCAGAGAATTAAATGCCCTTTACTGTAGCATCTGGCTCAAAGGTGTACACATGACCAAAGACGGGCCAACAATTCAATTCTGGGATTCCTGAATAAATGTGGAACTAAAAAGTTCTGAATTCCAAATTATTTTATTTAGCTTTGATTAAAGTTTCAATCAAGATTAAGATTTCAATAGTAGGAACTTGGAATAAAATTCTGTTCTATGAGCACAGTGGTCTGAGGTTGGGTACAGGCCCTTTCTGGACTTAAATATTCTGTATCTGGTCATCATGAATGGACTTTGGCTTGCAAAATGTTCTCCTGTTGCATCCTGATTGTTAGTGGCTTATGGTTCTACAGCCCCTAACTTTGAGACTACATATTTGCTTTATTCATTTCCTGTGGGAAACAGAATTTAAATTTACTTACCAATCTTGTAACAGCTATATCAGGAATTATAACTTTATCAATCTTCTCACAATTGACTCAACTGACATAAAAAATAGAAGATCCTCTTAGAGTTAAGAAAAATATTTTTGTTCTTACATATATTATATAAGCAAGTGGAAACAATTGTAAAATAATATAATATCTTTTACTTTTTTCGATTTACGCCTTTGGTTTTATTTCCCATCAACCATATGAGGAACACAGGACGATTATAATCATCCTAATTTTATGGAGGAGAAAAGGTAGAAAAAGGGGTAGCAGTAATCCAGTGGAAAAGCAGAGCATATAGAATGCAACTCATTGGTGATTCACAAAAACTCAAACCCTTTACAGCTTGCCTGGCCCCAGTGCCTTGGTCCTCACCTAAGCATTGCTACCAGCATATAACTAACAGTAATACAGCTACATGTTTTTAAACTCTGGACTGATCTTTCTGTGAATTTCCAGTCAATCTGGAAGATCTTAGTGTATTTTATTTTATTATTCCTAATGGAATTTGTATATTAAGTAACTTAATGTAATCAACATTTTGTAAGTAGTTAAATTTCACTGCATTTCCAAGGGTGCGGATAAATAACTGCTATGGAAAAGCTGGTGGTATTATTCAGCACCCACTCCCCACATTTTTTGGTATGCTTTATTTTCTAAGTTATATGGGGGTGTGTGTGTGTGTGTGTGTGTTTTCTGTTTGGTATTATAATCACTAAAGATGGTTTTTATATCTTGGATTATTAAAAAAAACCAGCCTATTAAATTGACCACATTAAACACAACGTTACAAATAACTCATGGAATGTGGTAGAGTTGAATTTCAGGTGTGCATTTAAGGATGCAATCTCCCAGAAGAAAAATAATCAGCAAAAAATGTGAGGCTGCTTAATAAGTTACCATCAGTAAATTCTCTGGTAATCAATAGCCCCAAAGGAAACCCATGGCCAGCTAATGCCAGCTAGAGGCTACTCATCTCTATTTCAGTGGTTGTAAAGGTGTTCTCAAACCTGGAGCAGCCATGATTGGTTGACTTACAACTGTTTTATGCAGTTATGATTTGGAAATTAGGATGCAGTGCTCACAGGGCATGCCTGAAGAACTTACTGTGGTTGGCTGTGTTGGAAAAGAAATGGGGGAGTGGGCTGCCTCCAGATGTCCAGTAGGAAGAGGAGAGGCTCTCTCTCAAGTGGTAATGGTTCTTTCGTATTGGTGCTTGGTGACGGGCAGCTTAAAGATGCCAGAGACACTGTGGCTTGAAGCAGTATGTCTCAAAGTATGGTCTCTGGTGCATGTGTTGATGTTAGATGGAGAATCTTTGGAAATTTCATCCACCTCGTAATAATGAGGTCTCATCATGACTCTACACAGTCTTAAGTCTGATTCAAAATGATGATGTTGATACTAATAATGCTGATAATGACTTTTTTCGAGGACTTACTTTGTGCCAAGCATGGTGCTGAACACTTCCTATGCATTATCTGACCCAGTTTTCACAACAATCCCCTGAAATAGGTATCATTATTTTTTTTCCATTCTACAGATGAAAAAACTGAGGCACAGAAACAAGGAACATTTCCAAGGTCACAAAGTGAATTCGTGGCAGAGCCAGGATTCAAATTATGGTCTAACTCCAAAATATATGCTTTAAACATTGTGGTAAGATACACATAAAATTTACTATTGTAGCCTTTTTTTTTTTTTTTTTGCACATCACAGGGACATGTATTTATTCATGCCACAAAGGAAACAACATGTCTACAAGGGTACAGCGATGCTCCATGTTCCCATTCAACAGAGCCAGCTGAAATTTACAGCCAAACTGACATTCCATCTGATGTGTACTCCCACGCAAAGCTGATTTATGATGACCATGAGCATGTGCAGGGCTTGAAGCTTTCAAAGCTTTATTCTTTTATCAGCACTCCTGGTATAAATGACAAAACCCATCAACCCCGTTCCTCCCCAGATCTCCTGATAAACTTGGCTATATATAGTAGGGCTTCATAGGGACCCAAAGATTTTTAACAAGGCTTTGAAGCATTTTGGCACAGGACCCCTGGCTCAGGCCGCCCCAGCCCACAGGGCCAATGACTCCAAAAGTTCACTGAGTACACTATTGTGGCCATTTTAAAGTGTACAATTCAGGGGCACTTAGTATGTTCACATTTTGTATAACCACCACCACTATAAATTCCAGAAAATTTTCATCATCCCAAAAGGCAACCTCATGCCCATTAAATGGTCATTCCTCATCCCCTTTCCCCTGAACCCCTGGCAACCACTAATCTGCTTTCTATCTCTATGGATTTGCCTACTCTGGACATTTTATATAAATGGATTCATATAATGTGTGGCCTTTTGTGTCTGGCTTCTTCCACTTAGCATAATGTTTTCAAAGTTCATTCATGTTGTGGCAGATGTTAGTACCTCATTCCCTTTTATAGCCCAATATTAATCCATAATACCACATTTTGTTTATCTGTTCATCAATTGATGTACACTTGGGTTGTTTCCACCTTTTGGCTATTGTGAGTAGTACTGCTATGAACATTCACGTACAAGTTTTTGTTTGAACACCTGCTTTCAATTCTTTTGGGTAAAAAGAATAGGCTTTTGATCATAAACCTCTGCTGACGCCAAAAAGGAGATGACCAAATATCTAAAATTTTCATTCATTCAACAAATACTTTCTGAGGACGTACCATACAACCACCTAGAATGCTAAACACTGGAAATAGAAATTGCAATGAATAAGAATGCAGTGAATGACAGGCATCATCCCTGTCCTCCTTGGGAATGACAGAAAATTGAATAAGTGAGTAAAACACAAACCTGGCAGCAGTCAGGGTCAAGGGTTCCTTTTCCATTTGCTATTAAAGGAAAACAAAAGCCGGTGACCACACACCTGAGCAAGATGCTCTAACAGGATGCTTTTGAATCAACAAAGACAACCGAAAGTAGATTAAACAATAATGTTATTTATCATCTTATATAATAAGTCTGAGGTAGGGAGTTTCTCCAGGGGGATAACCAAGGAATTAGGTTTTCTCCATCCTTCTGCTCTGCTATTCTCATAGTCACAATAAGTGACAGCAACTCTAGGGTTATGTCCTCTGTTTTTAGAAATAAGAAAAATGTTTTCAGGAATCCTCCAGAATACTTCCCTGCAGGGAAGATTTGCACCAAGAGCCTATTCCTACACTAATCATTGGCAAGAGAATGGAATTACAGTGCATGACTTGAGATGAATCAGGTTTGAGCCTGGAAGGAGGCCCAGCTTCCCCTGGGCCATATTGCCACCTGATGCCGTAAGAAAATACAGGTTCCGGGAAGGTGTGAGAGGAAAAGGAAGGGCTATGGGATAGGCAGCCAGGTGCCAGGCAGAAATTCCTGGAGGACTGTCCAGCTCAGAGTTCTCTGAACTCCAAGCCTCAACTGAAAACAAAACAAACGAAACAAATCCTCAACATGTCCAAAACTGAATCCATGATTCTCATCAAAACGGTCTCTTCCAGTGCTCTATTTCTTTGGAATACACCACCATTCCAGCTGTAGAAGCCCGAAATATAGGAGTCATCATACCCTCTTCTTTTTTTCTCAACACCCCTATCTAGTGCATCACCAAGTCCTGTTGATATAACCTCCAAAATAGCTCTTGAACCTACTGGTCTCTTCACCTCCACTGCCACCATTCTAATTCAAGTCACATGCATCAACTCTTCCCTGGAGCTCTGCAACAATCTTTTGCTTGGTCTTGTTCCATCTATTCTGAACTGCCTCCACCCTAGTCCTTCACATGGCAGCTAGAGTGGCCTTTTGGCTTTTTAAAATACATACTTAGGCTTAAAATTTGCTTCCCACTGCTCCTAGAATAAAGAAAAAAGTAAGGGTCTCCCCCAGATCTTTGCAATTCAGTTACAATGGTTTCTTTTGCGTTTCAATGGGTTGAGCTCCATCCCACCTCAAGACATCTGTACTTGCGGTTGCTCCTGCCCCTGTCATCCCTCGTATCTCAGTTTAACCGTCACTTCCGAGGGAAAGCCTTTCCAGGCCTCCTAATTAGGTCAGGTCCCTTGCTTCGGGCGCGTAGAAAAGTCTGTGCCTCTCGTTTAGGGCACTTTTCTGTCTGTAGACTAAGATTCACGCAAACACGGAGCTAGTATCTCCTACGACATAATGCCTGGCACATAAGTGTTCGATACATAGTTGAATGGCTAGATGAATATATAAAGTTCAAAGAAGAGTGGTCCATAATGAATACAGACCTAGTCCCAGAAAGAACACAAATAATGGCCGTGACCCACACGCACAGCGGAGCCGCCTGGACTGCAAGACTCGTTGCTCCCCCAGTAGCTCCGCCCCTTGTGCCCCGCCCCTCTCTGCTGAGTCGGGGGAGGGGCATAGAGGTCGCGTGACGTGACAGCAGCCCGCCGTTGATTGGGCTTCCAGGGATGCCGGCTAGGAAAGGGGGCGTGTCTGCGTGCGCCGATTGGCTGTCGGGCGGCGCCTGGGCGGGCAGCAGTGGCGGCGGCGCGGGGGCGGGCGCCGGGAGGGACGGGACCGGGCAGGGCAGGGAGCGCGGCAGCGGTGAGCAGGATGGGTCCTCGCCGCCGGCGTTGCTGAGACTCGCTCGCGTGGGCCGCCAGCGGCGGGCCCGCAGTGGCCGCGGGGCATGAAGGGCGCTCTGGGGAGTCCCGTGGCCGCGGCCGCCGCAGGCGCCGCGATGCAGGAGAGTTTCGGCTGCGTCGTGGCCAACCGCTTCCACCAGCTGCTGGACGACGAGTCTGACCCGTTCGACATCCTGCGCGAGGCCGAGCACCGGCGCCAGCAGCAGCTGCAGCGCAAGAGGCGCGACGAGGCGGCGGCGGCCGGAGCCGGCAACCGCGGCGGCAGGAGTCCGGCCGTGGCCTCGGGCCACAGACCTGGCGCGGGCGGCGCCCGGAGGGAGTCCCAGAAGGAGCGCAAGAGCCTGCCGGCCCCCGGCGTGCAGCAGCCGGACAGCCCCGGGGGCGGCCCGCTGCTACCCGGTACGCGCGCCCCGCCCGGCTCCTGGGCACCCCCGGGTAGGCGCGGTGGGCAGGAAAGGAAGGAGAATGGGGTCACGGAGGTCACCCCTCCTCGGCCGCCTCTCGACCCCCAGTGCGAGTCCGGGGTCAGGGGGTCCAGATCCAGAAACGGAAGGGGCCTCTGGGAACACTTGGGTTAAGTTGAGGGTCCTTGTGGCGGAGAAAGGTAGGAAAAGAGGACGGGAGGGGGGTGTCACGCCCCTTCTAGCCTTTCCCAGCCCCTTGTGGGGGTTGGGGGAGTGCGGGCGTGGAGTAAGGGTCTCAGAATCCTGGAACTGAGCCTTTATAAGTTTGCAAAGTTGAGGGATGCTTGGGGTGGTGTTGGGGCGGGGATGACTGGGGTCGCTACCCCCGGGAGCACACATCTAGAGCTAGCAGAGACTGCCTCCATCCTCCAGCCCAACCACTGCAAGATTCGGGTCCGGAGGAAAAAAGAGAAGCGTGGTGGGGAGGAGGGAGAAGAACCCCTCTTCGGGAGGGTGAGGAAGGACGCACCCGGCCGCTGGGGGCGGTGGCGAGAGCCCAGGGTGCGTGAAGAATCGCGGGGACTCGGGGCTCGGGCCTCTGTGATGGAGCGAAGGCCTGGGTGACCGCGGGGGCGGGCTGTGACGTCAGGGCCGAGAGCAGAATGCGGCGGGGGCGGACGCGGGGTCCCCGGCTCTTTCCAAGCTCCGTACTTTCACCCCATCACCGTAAACCCCATCCCCTTACGTACGGTAGCTTCCAGCAGCCAGCCCGCATCATTTTTTCAGTACAGCATGTAGTGTCTTTGGGATGTATAGCTTGTCATTAACTCAGGCTGCTTTAAGAAAAGCGTTTTTAACCTTTAACTTTTTCAACAAGAATATTCAAAGTCCCCCACACCCTGTTTAGCCAGATACCACTGTCGCATCTGGCCGGGGAGGGTGCTTAAGAGTCGTTTATCACCTGAACTGCATCAGTTCCTAGTCTGCGAGACTCCAGCTGTGTTTCCTCTGTTTTCCTAAAATAAGGCAGTGGTCCTAAGGTTTGCTTTGGCAATGTATTCAACTGGGCTTTACTGGCTTGTTCCTCGCTTGATTAAAGCCGTGCTTCCCAGCCCGGAGATTACAACTCCTGACTTAAGTGTTGGGTCTTTGACTCGTGCAGCTAGGTGATGTTTACCTTTATCTGTGAAAACTTCAGCCCAACAATATCACTTGAGAATGAGAAAAGTCCCTATAATAAAGATGTTGAAAATTATTTTAAATGCTACTGGATATCTGAAAACCCCATGCTCGTAGGCCAGTACGTTTATGAGCCTAGGTAAACGGTTAATGAGACGAGATATATTGTATATTTTGTGTTATGGTCTCATTTTTGTCATAAATCTATTTAGATAAATATAGTAATGAAAGAACTGGGGAAGGCTAAGCTTTTCCTCTCCCTTTGCTTTTTAACAAATGAAAATAATGTATTTTATCCTTTAGAATATTATGAAACTGCATTCAGTGCTGTTAATATATTGCTTTTTAACCATTTTAATATTAAAAAATATAGTTTTATTATAAGAATTTTGAACAATTCCAGAATGTATGAAATAAAAATCTATTTTTCTTGTTAACACCTTGCATTTATGTACATACAGAGCTATGTCTTTTTTTCTAAATTTAAATGATATATAAACTGAGTTGCAACCTGCTTTCACTTAGCATTGTAATCTAGTGGGTTTATAACTTTTTTCTGTCAGTTGTTCATGATCCAGATGATCTGGCTTTTGAGATCTATATTAAAGAGCTTTAGTTAATTTTGTAGTTAGAATGAAAATTTTGTCATTTCAGTTCTTTTTCAGACGTGTTATTTCACGAGTGAACAGCTCATTAATTTCCATTCATGTAGTTACTGTACTAAATTTATAGAGAGCTACTCTCTCAAGGTTTTGTAGCCCTAATTGATATGGACTGTATTTTTCTAACATTCAAAATTTTTAATTTAGTTAGAATAAGTGAACGCTCACTGTGGACAAGAATCAAAGTCAAAACATGTTGACATATATTGGAAACATTTTTGGATGTGGATGTGGAAATCATAAGATTTTCCCACAGAAACAGGTTTTTAATGCCCTTCACTATTTAACAACATATGTAGACCCTTGGGTGAGCCTTGTTCGATAAATTCATTCCTGAAATCCATAGAGGCTATTTTGGCTTTGCTTTTCCTGACCTTTCAGAACTATTGTCTTTGAGTCAAAGCTCAACTTTATTTTGTAGGAAATCTCACTGTAAATGTTGTTGTATTCTGTCCCTTCAAATGGGCTTGGATTTAGATCAGTGATCAGATAGCATGTGCCAGCCTTGTATTGGAAAGGGCTGGAGAAACTCAGTGTTTGCATTATCTGCTTGGAGCTGCTGACCCAGCACAGAAACAAACTAGGTTCAGTTGCAATCTTGATCTCTTAGCACTAAATTGTGGGGGGGAAACTGGACCCCTTTTCTCTTTGTTTGGGTTTTGGGGAGAGAATGAAATGTTTGCAGTGTATTTATAGTTATTCTAATAAGTAACTAGTTATATTTAATGGTTTTTAATTTGTATACCAAAACTTTGGAAGAAGTTTATTATAATACAAAGTATGAAGTAAATGTAATTTAAATTTTCAATGGTGAATTCCAAATTTAATTGATACAATTTAAAAAAATAACCTTGAGGAAGCAAAAAAGGTGGGATAAGCTCCTAAATAATTCTGTAGTTGAGTGGAAGTATTAAGATTTTAAAAAATAGGTTATAAATAGGAAATTTGAAGCTGCATCAAAATAACTTTTTACGTTGAGGGAAAAGTATTGAAAAGATGGTTGCTGTTGACATATTAGCCAATTGCTGCTATGTCATAGTCTATTGTAGTTTTCAACTTGTTGGATAATTAACTTTCATAATAACATTTTCTATCTAACGTTTCAATTTGATCTTATATTAGTAATATACATGCCCTCAGATTTGGCATTGCATACTCCTGGGACAAATGTCAGTCTCTGTTTTGTTTCTGTAAGAGAAGCATAATGAGCTATTTATGACAACATCTTTCCCATATCCCAAACATGTCGTAAGCTCAGATTGTGACATCAGGATGCAAATTGGATTTAAGCCTCTCCAGGTTATGGAACATTAACTAAAGATGGAACTTAGATTTATTATGTAACTTTTCATATTTGAAAAAAATAGTTTATGTTAACTAACAAGTAATAAATTGAACAACTTTATGTTAGTGGTGTCACAGACTTGATTTTTGCTTTAAAATGGGATCAGTAAGGTATTGGAACTATGTTAATATTTACATGTGCCCAGTAAAAAGTTCAGATGGGAAATATTCAGTAGGAAAACAAAAATATGTATAAACACAGATTCCTTAAGAGTCATGTGTTATCTAAGAGGGGAATCTAGGAATTTTAAAAATACCCATTAACTAAAATACATTTAATATTTTTATAGCCATACAACCAATGTGAAGGGTAAGTTATACCAAGAAAAATCGAAGCTACTATAATGAAAATAGTACATCCTGTTTGAGATGGAGACCTTTTAAGTGTATATAAAGAAAAATACATTTTTGGGAGGTGATTTAAGAAGTGACAGAGTTCTTCACAGTGTATTTACCAAGTAATAGCTGCCTTCAGACATAGAATCTAAGAATTTTTAAAGCATCAAAACTATAAAGGAGTAAAGTGAGAGAAAGAGAGAGGGAGAGATTGAAGTCTGTAGTGGCCCCGGCTGACTGCTGGCCTTCTGCAAATGAGAGATGTACCTTTGAATGCTGACTGGTCCTTGTATGAGTCGGCAAGTAACAACTTGGCCTCATATTGGGAAATATGATCATAAATGTATAAAACCCAACAAAGCAGGAGAGCAGGAAAATCTGTTTTCAAGCAAAAAAGATAATAGCGAAACGAAAACCTTAGTAGCCAATGATAAACCACAGTTTATCTGAAGTGCAATCTGAAATACGGAGTGTTTATCCTTTGATTTTTCTGTGTGGAGCTTAACTACCATGTTTTAATGAAGTTGCTTTTGTCAAAAGTAGTGAAGGTAGCAAATGTGTATATGCAGAGCTGTCACGCTCTGTGAAAGACCTGTAATTATAGGTTAGGTGGTATAGTTTATATTTCCTAGGGCAGAAGAGAAGGAGAACGTAAGTATCTTACAAGTTTTATCAGGAAGTACAGTTGACCCTTGAGCAACGTGGCGGGGATTAGGGGCACCAACCTCCCGTGCAGCTGAAAATCCACATAGAACTTTTGACTTCCCAAAAACTTAACTACTAATTGACAAGAAGCCTTGCCACTGTATATGTATTATATATTGTATTCTTGCAGCATTTACACGACCGTATCTAAAATCCGTGCACGTGTGGGCCTACGCACTGCAAACCTGTGTTATTCAAGAGTAGTTGACTCTGGGCCGTGATAGTATCCACAGCTTTTTTCTTCTCTGAATGTTTCCAAACTTCCCAGATTTTCCTATGACTTTGATTTCTAGAAAAGTGGAATTTAAAACTCACTGTAAATGTGCTGTCATGGACCTGGTGTCCCAGCTCTCTGTACTGGTTTGTCCCTGGCAGGCCAGAAGCGAGCTCCCAGAAGAGGGGAGCAACAGGGATGGAATGACAGCCGGGGGACAGAGGTGACACTTGACAGAGCAGAGAGGAGATCCTACAGGGAGTATCGACCCTATGAGACCGAGAGACAGGCGGACTTTACACCTGAGAAGTTCACAGATGAAAAGTACGTACTGCAAACCTCTGCTGGGAGGGAGCGGGGAGCCAGAAGGTTTAAGAGAACTGCTAGCTTTTGCGACCTTTTCATGGTGCCAGTCCTGGGGCTATTTTGCCAATTGAAGTTCCCAATTACTTTAAGTGACACATGAGGGAAGTGATTGTATGGTGAAAAATGAATTATTTTTTGGTAACTACACAAAGCGCTCCCGTAAAAAAACTACACAGGAGTCTGTTAAACTGGTTAAATTTTCTTTTGCAGTTTAGGCTAGGGATACAATTATGGTTTTGATTTAACATTACTCATTTAGACTACTAACACATTTGAACAAGTTCCCGGCCCCATGGTTAGGTCAATTGGCTCACATGATGACATTTTAAGAAAAACTGATAGAATGTGTAACACCCAATTTCTGGCTCCCATACCTTCCTCTAGAAAGTGCTCTGAACTGGAAGGTGGTCTCAGCCTGGTGCGGCTGGACACCACTCCTGAGTGATGGGGCAGCGTGCAGGCTACCTGTGCCTACCTGCACACACACAGCAGTTCTCAGTGTCTTATGCTTGGTACTAACATGACACATGCTTGCTGCCGGAAGTTTTTGTTAGTAATTCAACCTGCACAGCACTGAGTTTAGAGTAAACAAACAACTTGTGAATCACATTTAAAGGAAAATAGGTAAAAGAGCTAAGGGAACTAGAACAGGGTATGTTGACACTATCAGCCATCAATAGTTTAATGTCAAGGGAGCCATTATTCCTAAAGTCTTTCAATTTCTTGACTCCTAATTCCATTTAGGATACTGGCTACAAGTTTTTACCAAAGGGACATGGCTTTGTAAAACCATGTTCATTAACCACCTCCACCTCCCAGAAAGTGCAAAAGTCCAGCAGAGTAGCTCAGTCTGGGAGGCCTGAGGCAGGTGGTGACTTCCACAGATTGATTCCTTACAAGTTACATATTCAGAACATCAAGATGGTGTATCTGCTATCATGTTGGACGGTGAGGGAAGAGAAAGGCTTAATTCTGCTATTTTTGGTGATTACTTCAATTTTGCTGTGTAATGGCCATAGTCAGCTTGCTTACAAAAAGCCTTCTGGATCAGAGCTACTTATCTGGGGAAGCATATGTGTATTTTTTTTTTTTTCCCTTCAGGGATTTATTCTGTGGAAATAAGGAAATTATAGCTCAAAAGCACAAACTCATGTTTCCAGCTTTTTTAAGTAGCAAAACTATGAGTCTTAAAAGGGTCAGTATATGTTAACACAAAACGCCTGTTAAGTGAAATCATGTATGTATATAAGGGTAGGGGTAGGGTGGGATATGGGATTATGGTGAGATTTTTTTTTTCTTTAAAAATAATTTCAGATTTAAAGAAAGTTGCAAGACTTATACACAGAATTCCCATATACCCCCACTCAGATTCCCCAAATGTTAACATTTGCTTTATCATACCCCCCACATTCCCTTCCTTTATACACACACCCCTTTTTCCTTTAACATTTAAGAGTGAGGTGCAGAAATACCTCTTTATCCCTAAATACTTTAAATGTATTTCTGAAAACATGGTACAGTTATCAAACTCATGAACATTGATAGAATTCTGTTATCTAATCCTCTAAATCATGTAATTTACAGAGCACCCACATTTCACCAGTTGTCCTAATAATGCTCTTTTAGCAAAAGAAAACAAAAAAAGCCTGGTTTAAGATGCAGTCCAGGGATGTGCATTAATGTAGAACAGCGCCTTAGTCTTCCTTTATCTTTTATGACTTTGACATTTTGGAAGAGTGTGGGCCAGATTTTGTAGGACAGCCCAGAATTTGAGTCTGTCTGGTGTTTCTTCATGGAATGATATTATGCACTTTGGCAGGAATAGCACAGAAGTGGTGTCTCGTGTCCTTCTCAGTGCATTACATTACGTACATGTAGGGAATTTTTACCTTCAAGGAAATTTGAAATTATGTTTGGTAAGTCATGTATTATCAGAAGAGATATTTTCCTTTATCTCTTAAAAAGTACTTTCCCATTAATAAAGATCCGTAAGACAATTTGACAATTTAGAAAATGCATGCAATTATAAAGAAAATTAAAACCGCTTATCTTACCATCTAAGATGATTACTCTTAACACTGGCCTAATTTTTTCCTTTTCTTTCTTATACATAGATATACTTAAATATTAAGATGGTAATACATATGTACTGAGTCTTTTATATTCTTTCAGTTCCACTTGACATGGCAGAAGTGTTTTCCATGTCCTTAACAATGTTTGGTAAATGTTTTTTATGGTTCTTTTATGATGTGTTTGGGTGTGGTACAATGTAATCATTCCCTTAGAGTTCGAACATTCCTAGATGGGAGTTTTAGAAGTGGGAACCACAAAGCAGTGGTCCTCAACTGGGTATCGTGTATCTTAGGACCCAGTTTGTGCTTTAGTGAAAGTTTGGATGTGTACATGTAGTGTGAAAACAAATTGGGATGAGGGGGGTAGCTTTTGATACACGGTGACCAATCACTATCCTGGTAGCCTGTCCATTTACTCCATCACTAACAGTCTATAAGAGCATTTCTCATAGCTCTTTCTCTAGGTTTGAATATAATAAATTGAATTTCATCTTTGCTTATTTGATAGTGAAAAATCATATCACCTTTTGTTTTCTATGATACCTATACATGTTTATTGGACAGAATTATAGAATCTTGATAATCTTGGTGATTTTTTTTTTTTTAAAGAGCGTGCACGCACAGAGGGAAGGGGCAGAGGGAGAGGGAGAAAGAGGATTTTAAGCAGGCTCCACGCCCACTGCGGAGCCAGGTGCAGGGCTTGATCTCACAACCCTGAGATTATGACCTGAGTTGAACTCAAAGAGTCTGACGCTTAATCAACTGAGCCACCCAGGCGCCCCTAGAATCTTGATAATCTTTAACAGTTTATATCTAATTCAGTCCTCTCCATGTTTATGAATGAGGAAACAAAGACCCAGAGTTGCAGTGATGGGTACTCGGGTCACAGCCGGCTCACGTGGACTTTTATTGCACCAAGGCAGAACACGTATTTTCCCATAGAAGCAGTGTCATGAGTGGTGCTGGTCCATGTGGCTCTGGTGCAGAGATCAGCCAGGTCCCTTGCACATAATCCAGGAGCACAACTACTGTTTTTAACGCAGTAGGAATTTTTCTTTAGGCTCCAAATAATGAACTTAAGTGAACTCTTTGAACATAGGCTATTAGGAAATTAGTCTGCCTCTGTCCGGATACATTTTGACTCTTTGGCTCTTCCTGAAGTTTACTGCTGGTCATTCAGAGTCAGTTCTGTTCTGAAAGAATCACTTACTCAGATGTTTATTTATTTTTTTTCCTCCTCATAAGGAAGCATTTTTAAAAATTGGGGTAAAATATACATAGCGTAAAATTTACCATTTTAACCACTTATAAATATATGACAGTGCAGTGGCATTAAGTACATTCACGTTGTGCAACTGTCACCACCATCTGTCTTCAGAACGTTTGTATCTTCCCGAGTGAAACTCTGTACCCATTAAACACCGACCCCCCGCATTGTCCCTTCCATGAACTTCATTCCCTTTACCTGTAAAACAGGTGCTCATGTCTACTTATGAAGATTGTTGTCAGTGGATTACAGGGATGTAAAGCAGTATGCTTGGCTGAAATGTCATTTTCCTTACTTTTGCTTGTGAGTACACACACATAAAGCTTCCTAACTAGAGTGCAGGATTTCTCAATGCTCACTAACCTGCAAAAACAACAGAAAGGATATGTTTTATCATTCCAACTTTTAGTATATGTGCTGCTGACAAGAGCACAGCGAGGTTATATTTTATAACCAAGAGATTATAAAGAAGCAATTGAGAATATATCTAATTAGGGGTGTGGGTGCGGGGAATCTGTGGAGTAAAGAAAAAAAATGGTTCAAGGGATTAAAGTAAACCAGAACACACAGGGCTATTTTAGGGTCAGTTTCAATCACTATCATATTTTAAATGACTTTGTATTTTGTTGGTATCTGATCTAGATTTCGTGTAAATTTAGACCTGATTTTGACTGTTGGCGTTATTTTCCATATATGTTGTGTTGTTTCATTTCCTCTCAATATTTCAGTAGATTTTTTTTTTCTGTGATGGCCCTGTCCAACTCCCTTATTAAGAACTTATTGTTACTTTAATTTTGTCGTTGTTTTAGAACTCTGCTTCAGATATTTATCATAACGTGTAATCGATTTTGTGACAATCTCTATTTAAAAATTTTGTTTTGGTGTGCCTCAGTGGCTCAGTCAGTTAAGTGGCTGACTCTTGATTTTGGCTCAGGTCATGATCTCAGGGTTGTGAGATCAAGCCCTGCATGGGTTCCACGCTCAGTGGGGAGTCTGCTCGATATTCTCTCCCTCTCCCTCTGCCCTTCCTTGCCACGTGCGCACATTCTTTTTCTCTCTCTAAAATAAAGCTTAAAAAAAATTTTTTTGTTTTCATCAGGGGTGGTGGAGGTGGGAGGCAGAAAAGCCAACCTGGAGAATTTTTTTAGGATGATGTTTCTTGTAAAAGACTTGCATAAAGATAACGATTATTGATTCTATATTTTTAAAATCTTTTTGAATAAGAGAATAGTGAGTTTTGTATCTTTTTGCCCACTATCATATAGTAGCTTTTTAATATAACATTTTCAGCCATAGCAATCGCCTGGAACATACCTCTGGTTTTGATGCTTAAGCCACTAATTCCACTAGCATTCAGTAAGTAATTTGTAGTGATTTTAAATGTTTTTTTTTAAAGCCTCGACAAATTAAAAAATGCAATTTATTTTATTCAAGTAAGGTTGTGATGATGAAAAAGAGCTGGACCTTCCTGAAGTAGCTTCGAGTCCACATAAAAAATGACAGTGACTAGAGACATGACCAAGAATGGGTGTGAGGAGAAGTAGGCAGGCGGTCAGGCCGTGGCGCCAGCGGATGTGGCAGGGGAGGAGGGGAAGAGTGTAGAAGAGAGTTGTTTCTCGGCTTAGGTACTTTCATGCTGTGAGTTAGGGACCATAGGAGGAGCAAGGAGTCAACGTTGGTCATGTATCTGCAGGGCCAGGGCATGGACAGAGGGCACGTCCAGGAAGTAACTGGCTTTGTGGCCTGGAATCAGATAGACTGATAGACTCTCTGATAGATGATAGACTCTCTGATAGATGATAGACGCAGGGTCACATGAACGAAGGTCACATAGCAATAGCATAGAGATGAGGACAATGTGTGCCAGGAATAGGAAGTCAGGAATGCAGGTACACATACGGGCAATCAGGTATCCAGAAGAACGAGGGCGGCAGCTGTGTGTGAAGCACCAAGACTAGTAAAATGAAAGAGGCGAGGTATAGATGTGGTCCCTGTATGTGATTCTGGATGTGCCTACCTGTGACAGGTGGAATTGGGTAGCTGAGGAGCAAGGGGGATAGCTTGTGAATTTTGTACCCTGTTTCAGTATGACCTATTACAAAAATAATTGTTTAAGGACAGGCAGGGAAAGAGAAGCCAGAGAGGTCAGAGGAAAATTAATGGTCAGCGGTGTCAAATGATGAATAGGGGTCAAATGACATAAAGACAAAAGTTGCTGTTGGCTTTAACAACAAAGAAGTTCAGCTGTCCTTGGAAGTTTGTGTAGGGCAGTGGGGGTAGAATTGAGGTTGTTGCAGGTCAATGTTTTCAGCCTCAAGTGTCACTGACTGGTTGTGTTTGGGAGAGGGAGATTTGGGAGGAGGCATAATTTGAAGTTAAATTATTTCTGTTATACAAAACATTCCAAATTTAACTTAAATATTGAATATTAGAGCTGGAATGAATCTTAGTATCTAACCTCCTCATTTTATAAATGAGGAAACTGGATCCAGAGAGAGAAAGGGATGCCCCTCCATAGTGAGACCTACCCAGGACCTGCTTCTCTCGTCTGGCTCCCTCATCTAGCAGCTGTATGACCATGGGCAAGTTACCTACCTCCTTTGTGCCTCTTGTTTCCTTATCTGTGGACAGTAGTTGTATACTGAAGTTCTGCTTATGAGAATTAATTATGGTATGTGAAGTGCTCCGAACGGTGCTTCAGGTAGTATTAATCAGTAAAAGTTAACTATTATTCAAGCCACCGTTCTTTCCAGTGTATTATAGCTGTCATGTCCTTCTAGAATTTTTTTCTGAAAAGAGTCTTCTTAGCCCTTTAATCCAGTCACCGCTTTTGATTATACCCGTCTCTTCCTAGACCCATTGACAGGTTTGATCGAGACAGACCACTGAGAGGCCGTGGAGGCCCAAGAGGGGCCATGCGGAGCCGTGGCAGAGGCGGCCCTGGGAACAGAGCTTTCGACGGTTTTGACCAGAGAGGGAAACGAGACTTTGAAAGGTATGGTGGGAATGAGAAAATGTCAGTTCCTCTGTAACTGCTGTTTTTGCTTCATGGTCTTGGTAACATGGCATGGATTTGTTTGTTATGTATTAATATTTAGTTGACTTTATATAGTGTGCTTTTATTCCTGAGGGAGCTGATCCTGGAACAGCTTTTGTGATCAACTTTTCTAATTTGGAGATTGACTGGAGACTACCTTTAGTTTAAGGGAATATTCCTTCTTTCTCTAGAGCAATCAGAACTGAAGACAACATGGGTGGATGTGGAGTTCGAACCTGGGGATCAGGTAAAGATACCAGGTATGGTGCAAATGTTTGCTTTCTGTGAACCTACAATTAGATGGAAATCTCTGGATCTTTATTTTCCTTTCATGAAAAGTATTCTCTGTTGTGCTTTCAGTGTCTTTATATTTGTGTGCCATTAGGTAGAGATTCATTTTAGGCTTTTGTTTAGTGAGGTGACTTTTAAAGCATGTTTGCTATGTTGTAATTAGATTTGAAAACTACTTTTAAAGTTCTTTTATCACATTTTAGCCAAATAATTTGTATTTGCTGACGTGTTAGCACATGGCACTGTGCATTTGCATAGGCCTCAGAATGCTGTTTCAATTCCTGGATAGTCTATACTTTATTTTTCTGTGGACCCCCCCCTAGGTTCTCGTATACATTGCATCTTGATTTTATGAAATCATTTGCAGGTTGAAGCTGGAGGTTCAAATCTGACATTTTTCTGAGGCTTCGTAGTGTCTCAGATCTGTGCCAGTTTTGCTACTTAGAAGAAGTACTTGGTTCTGCTGTTTCTGTCATTTCATGGCTGCAGGGACAACATCTTCCTGTGTCTGTAAAGACTAGGCGGCAAGTACTTCTGGGCAGTACAGGGCAAGGAATGGGTCCCCCAACTCATGTTGGGGGGCAGGCTTTCCACATGTTCGAAGGCTTGAAGGAATCCAGACTTCCACTTTTCTTCTTCTGAAGAATATAAGCTTTTCACATAAACTGATTTTTCTGAGACTCTTGTCCTTAGAGACAAATCTACAAAACAATACTAAATGTAATATTACGTGCACTACCATTGCATATCTGTATTGTCCTTCAGAGGAAAAAGAAACTTGTCGAATGTTTCTCAGTATAGGGTTTCCTAGGATCTTGATTACGAATCTTTTAATTTTGTTTATTTTACTTTGATAATATATATTTTAAGAAGTAATACCTCTGAGTCACCTGATTTATCACTTATTTAATACCACCAATACCACCACTCCAGGGGGCGCCTGGGTAGCTCAGTTGGTGAAGCGTCCAGCTCTTGGTTTCAGCTCAGGTCATGATCTTAGGGTCCTGGAATCGAGTTCTGTGTCAGGCTCACCGCTCAGCAGGGAGTCTGCTTGTGGATTCTCTCCTCCTTCTCCTTCTGCCCCTCCCCCTGCTCGCACTCTCTCAGTCTTTCTAAATACATACATACATACTACCACTCCATTTCAATGCAAACGTTGGAACTTAAAATAATTTTGGCTTCAAGCGATTATGTTCCGTAAGGGATCAGCACTGATCTTGTAACATGAAGAGGTAACCAGGTGTCAGGTGTGCTCTGGTGGACTGGCAGGTCCCAATGCTAAAAGGACACACATTGCATAGCATTTTGGATTGGTTTTTGAGTTATTAAGTCAAAGCTCTGAGGTGGCAATAATTTGTAATTTGAAGATTTTCAGAGAATAAGACTTGAATTTCTTATTTAATAAATGGAGATATTGATTTTAATCATGAAAACAGTGTAGTACAGTGAAGTTATATGCTGCTTTTGATTAATAAGAAAAGAGCAGAGGTGAGCCTAACGTAGTAAGGCTGTTCATGTCTGGGCAAGGCCGAACACTGTGCAGCGTATTGAAAGTTTGAGGGTTTTGGGGGCACTTGGGTGGCTCAGTTGGTTGAGTGTCCGACTCTTGATTTCAGCTCGGGTCATGACCTCAGGGTCCTGAGATCGAGTCCTGAGTTGGGCTCTGCGCTCAGCAGGGAGTCTGCTTGAGGTTCTCACCCTTTGCTCCTCGCCCACCTCTCTAAAATGAATAAATAAATCTTTTAAAAAAATAAAAGTTTGAAGGTTTTGCTGTAGTTAGTATTCCTCTTTGAAGGCATTGGCAGTGCTATCTAAATTTATGGATAAGATGTTTTCAAAATGGTAAAGTGAGCCATTTCCAATGTTACTGGTTTTCTTAACAGTTTGATAGTGGGTGCCCATGCTGAAAGTGGAATTTTCTCCATTTGTGGTAATTAAAAAAATATATCAGATATCAGATATGATTTTCCTGTTACTAGTTGAAACACACTCGCAAAAGTGGTTTTCAGCAATGGTGCCTTCCAACTTTTATTTCAGAGAGCAAGATGGTCTTATGTAATAATCAAGTAACATTCGATTAAAATCTGTTCACTGTCATAGACTTGGGTAAATGTGAAGTCTTAATTTGAACTAGATAACAAAGCCTTGAGGTGTTTAAGATCGCTTTGCGGAATGTACTTGTGCAAACAGGCATTTTCTGCATTCATATAACTGAAGTCAAAATATACACATGGGCCCTGAGGCTGTATCTTTCTTCTGTAAATCCAACATTGGTTATCTACTTTCAACAAAATAACAAAATCCACCAACATAAATTGATGCTAATTTTGAAACACCATGGTTCTGTAGTTTTGGTCACGTGGTTCTGTAAGAGCTGTAAGCACATTAGTTTTTTGTTTATTCATTAAATAATTTAGGTCAACACAGGAGGGAGATCTGTGATTTCTTTCCTTTTTTTAAATCAGCTCCTCAAGTTTAAGAAATGCTGGTGTTTACATAGCCCTTTTGTGATTTTTAATTGTTGAAAGCTATGAACTACCAATAAACCTATGGTTTTTAGCCCCTTGGTTTATTATGTTGCCAAGGGAAAAAAGAGAAAGTTGGAGTAGTTTGTGCTGCTGCTAGTCTTTGGGCTCCTGGATGCCAAAAACCCCTGTGACCCTGCCCTGGTCAGGCTGATGTGCAGAGGGAGCCTCTGCGAAGGGCCTCCGCCAGGCAGGGCAGCAACCGCGTCCTTCCAAACTCAGAGTGCATTTGATTTACGACCTTTTTTAAAAGTAAAAATTAATTATTTGGAGTGCCTGGCTGGCTCAGTCAGAAGAGCATGAAACTCCTGATCTTGGGGTCATGAATTCGAGCCCCACACTGGGTGTAGAGATTACTAAAAAAAAAAAATTTTTTTTAATTAATTATTCAAATTCTGTATCTAAAAATTCATTTTTAAAGTTTAGTACAATAGCTTTGTGTGATGAATAAAAAAACTTAATTGTAAAAAGTCAATTCTGTTATTACAGTTCAATTTATCTTTGTTTTTTAAAAAATAGCTTATGTTGTGATACTTTTTCCTTAATGGGAGATGAAAAAGTGCTGGGGTCTGTGTGTAGAGTATGAAATATTTTTAATGGATATACTTATATTGACTAATTTTAACATTTCCCTGAAAATGAAATTTCTTTTGCTGGGACTGTTTTTTTTTTAAAGTAATAATCATATAGGATTAACGTTAATATAAAAAGGAAAAATTAAGATCATGTGTATTAGAATTCAAATTGTGTCTCATTGTGCCTTAATTTCTAATCTGTAGATTGCATTTAGTGTGATGGTATATAAATTGATGTTTCAAAGCCTTATTTTTCTGGCACAGTTATCACCAGCCTGTTTGTATTCTGCACACTCATGATTGTGGAATGTTTCCATCATTTTCAAAAAGTATGATATGGTGTATTATTGTGTATTGTGAGTCATTTGACACTTGTGAGTTGAGAATTTTATTTTTTATTTTTTATTAGCTGTAGTTGACATACAATATTGTATTAGTTTGAGGTGCATAACATAGTGATACATTGTGAAATGCTCACCACACTAAATAAGTGTAGTTACCCTCTGTCACCACCTTAAAAAGTATTACATTATTATTGTTTATATTCCTTGTGCTGTACTTTTCGTCTCCATGACTTATTTATTTTATAACTGGAGTGTATAGCTCTTAATCCCCTTCGCCTGTTTCGCCCATCCCCCACCCCCGTGCCCCTATTGCAACTGCCCATTTGTTCTCTGTATTTATGAGTCTTTTTTCTTCATTTGTTTTGTTTTTTAGGTTACACTTTTGAATGAAATCATATGGTATTTGTCTTTCTCTGTCTGACTTATTTCACTTAGCGTAATACCTTCAGGTCCATCCATGTTGTCAAGAAGGGCAAGATTTTATTCTTTTTGATGGCTGAGTAATACCCTGTTGTACATATATAGCACCTCTCCTTTATCCAGTCATCTATCAAGGGGGCACTTAGATTTCTTCCATATCTTGACTATTATAAATAATGTTGCAATAAACATAAGGATGCATATATCTTTTAAAATTCATCTTTCAGGGCATCTGGGTGGCTCAGTTGGTTAAGTGTCTGCCTTCAGCTCAGGTCATGAACCTGTAGTCCCGGGATCAAGTTCCACATCCGACTCCCTGCTTGACGGGAAGTCTGCTTCTCCGACTCCCTGCTTGGCGGGAAGTCTGCTTCTCCCTCTGCCCCTCACCCCGCTCATGCTCTTGCTCTCTCTCAAATAAATAAAGAAAATAAAGAAAAAAAAATTTTTTTAATTAAAAAATAAAATTCATCTTTCGGGGCACCTGAGTGGCTCAGTTGGTTAAGCATCCGACTTGTGATTTTGACTCATGTTGTGGGATCCCTGCATGCTTGGCAGGGAGTCTGCTTGGGATTCTCCCTCTCCCTCTGCCCCTCTGCCTGTTTGCGTGCACGTGCACTCTCTTTCTCAAATAAGCAATCTTTAAAACAAACAAAATTCATCTTTTCTGGGGGCGGGGGACTAAATACCCAAAGTGGCATTGCTGGATCATATGATAATTGTATTTTAATTGTTGGAGGACCCTCCATACTGTTTGCCAGAGTGGCTGCACCATTTACATTCCCGCCAGGAGTGCACAAGGGTTCCCTCAGCAACACTTGTTATTTCTTGTCTTTTTGATACTAGCTATTCTGACTGGTGTGAGATTATATCTCATGGTGGTTTTGATTTTTGCATTTCCCTGATGCTGAGTGATGTTGAGCATCTTTTCATGTGTCTGTTGGCCATCTGGATGTCTTCGGAGAAATGTCTAGGCAACTCCTCTGCCCATTTTTCAATTGGACTGTTAGTTTTTTTGGTGTTGAATTGTATGAGTTCTTTATATATTTTGGACCCTTTTCAAAGATCTTCTCCCATTCAGTGGGTCACCTTTTCATTTTCTTGATGGTTTCTTTCATTGTGCAAAGCTTTTTATTTAGTTTGACGTAGTCCCAATAGTCTATTTTTGCTTTTGTTTCCCTTGGCTGAGGAGACAGATACAGAAAAATATTGCTAAACAGATGTCCAAGAGTTTACGGCCTTTGGTTTCCCTCCCTCCCTTCCTTCCTTCCTTCCTTCCTTCCTTTCTTTCTTTCTTTCTTTCTTTCTTTCTTTCTGGAATTTTATGGTTTCATTTTTTGCATTTAGGTCTTTAATCCATTTTTGTTTTATTTTTGTGTATGGTGTAAGGAAGTGGTTCAGTTTCATCCTTTTGCATGTAGCTGTCCAGTTTTCCCAACACCGTTTTGTTGAAGAGGCTGTCTTTTCCCTGTCATAGAGGCTGTCATAGACTAGTTGACCATATAAGCGTGGGTTTAGTTTGGGCTCTCTTCTGTTGCCCTGATCTATATCTTTGTTACTGTGTCGGTACTATACTGTTTTGTTATTATAACTTTGTAGTGAAGTTTGAAATCTGGGCTTGTGATATCTTCAGCTTTGTTCTTCTTTCTCAAGACTGCTTTGGCTATTTGGGGTCTTTTGTGGTTCCATACACGTTTAGGATTGTTTGTTTTGGTTCTGTGAAAAATACCACTGGTGTTTTGATAGGGATTGCATTGAACAGTGTGGACATTTTAACAATATTAATTTTTTCAATCCATGAGCATAGAGTATCTTTTCATTTATTTGTGTTGTCTTCAATTTCTTTTATCAGTGTCTTAGAGTTTTCACAGTACAGGTCTTTCACCTCCTTGGTTCAGTTTATTCATAGGCATTTTATTCTTTTTAATGCAATTGCAAATGGGATTGTTTTTGTATTGTCTCTGCTAATTCATTATTAACATATAGAAATGCAACAGATTTCTGTATATTCATTTTGTATCGTGCAACTTTACTGAAATCATTTATTAGTGCTAGTGGTTTTTTGGTGGGTAATTTAGGGTTTTCTATATATAGTATCATGTCATCTGCAAATAGTGAGTTTTGTTTCTTACCTATTTGGATGCCTTTTATTTCTTGTCTGATTGGTATGGCTAGGACTTTTAGTACTATGTTGAATAAAAGTGGTGAGAGTGGACATCCTTGTTTTGTTCCTGATCTTAGAGGAAATGTTTTCAGTTTTTCACCATTGAGTATATTAGCTGTGAGTTTTTCATATATGGCCTTTATTATGTTGAGGTATGTTCCCTCTATACCCAGTTTGTTGAGAGTTCTTATCATGAATGGATGTTGAATTTTGTGAAATGCTTTTTCAGCATCTATTGAGATGGTCATATCATTTTCATCTTCATTTTGTTAATGTGGTTTGTCACGTTGATTGATGTGCCAAGTATTGAGTCATCCTGGCATTCCTGGAATAAATCCAATGTGATCATGGTAAATGATCTTTTTAACATATTGTTGACTGCTGTTACTAACATTTTGTTAAGGATTTGTTCATCAGAGATATTGGCCTGTAATTCTTTGTTTTGACTTAGGTGTAAGGGTAATCCTGGCCTCATAGAATGAATTTGGAAGCATTTCTTCCTCCTCTGTTTTTTGGAATAGTTTGAGAAGGATAAGTATTAACTCTTCTCTCTCTCTTTTTTTTTGAATTTTATTTTATTTATTTTTTTATTAATATTTTTTATTATATTATGTTAGTCAAATATTTGATAGAATTTGCCTGTGAAACCATTTACTCCTGGAGTTTTTTTGATTGCTAAATCAATTTCATTACTAATAGTTGGCTAGTTACAGATTTTTTTATTTCTTCCTGTTCAGTCTTAGATGATTGTATGTTTCTAGTAATTTATCCATTTCTTCTAGGTGTCCAGTTTGTTGGTGTATAACTTTTCGTAGTAGTCTCTTATGATTCTTTGTATTTCTGTGGTGTCAGTTGTAACTTATCTTTCATTTGCGATTTTATTTATTTGGGTCTTCTCTTCCCCCCCCCTTGATGAATCTGGCTAAAGGCTTATCAATTTTATTTATCTTTTCAAAGAATCAGCTCTTAGTTTCATGGATCTTTTCATTGTGCTTTTTGTCTCTGTTTCATTTATTTCTGCTCTGATCTTTATTATTTCTTTTCTTCTACTTGCCTTGGGCTTTGTTCCTCTTTATGTAGTTCCTTTAGGTGTAGAGTTAAATTGTTTGAGATTTTTCTTGTGTTTTGAGGTAGGCGTGCATCGTTATAAACTTCCCTCTTAGAACTGTTTTTGCTGTGCCCCAAAGATTTTGGACCGTTGTGGGGTTTTTTGTTGTTGTTGTTGTTTTTAAAGATTTTATTATTTTGAGAGGGAGAAAGGGAGCACACAAGCCAGGGAGGGGCGGAGGGAGAGGGAGAAGCTCCCTGCTGAGCAGCAGGCCACCCCAGGACCTTGGGATCATGACCCGAGCAGAAGGCAGATAGATGCTTAACCGACTGAGCCACCCAGCCGCCCCTGGACCACTGTGTTTTCATTTCATTAGTGTCAAGGTATTTTTGATTTCCTCCTTGATTTCTTTATTGACCCATTGGTTTTTTATTAGTGTGTTGCTTAGCACCTACATGTTTGTGTTTTTTTCCAGTCTTATTATTGTAATTGATTTCTGGCTTTATATTGTTATGATCAGAAACAGATGCTTGATATGATTTCAGTCTTTTAAATTCATTGAGACCTATTTTGTGACCTAACATGTGATTTATCCTGGAGAATGTTTGAAATACTTGAATGTATATTCTGTTTGGGGATGGTTTGTTCTATATCTGTTAAGTCCATCTGGTCTAATGTGTCTTTCAAAGGCACTGATTGATTTTCTGTCTGGATGATTTAGCCATTAATGTAAGCGGGGGCTTAAAGTCTTGTACTTACTGTATCACTGTTGGTTTCTCCCTTTATGTCTGTTAACATTTACTTTGTACGTCTAGGTGCTCCTGTGTTGGGTGTATAGATATTTATAATTGCCATATTCTCTTCTTGGATTGATCTCTTCATCATTATGTAATGCTCTCCTTTGTCTCTTGTTAGAGTTTTTATTTTAAAGTCTATTTTGTCTGATATAAATATTGCTACCACAGCTTTTTTTTTTTTTTTTTTTTGCTTCTCTTTGCATGGTAAATGTTTTTTTCATCTCTTCACTTTCAGCTTGTGTATGTTTTAGGTCTGGGTGAGTCTCTTGTAGGCAGAATATAGATGGATCTCGCTTTTTTTCATCCATTCAGTCACCTGTGTCTTTTATTGGAGCATTTAGTCTGTTCACATTTAAAGTAATTATTGATAGGTATGCATTACTGCCATTCTGTTAATCATTTCCTGGTTGTTTTTTTTTTCTTCTTCTTCTTCTCTTTTCCTTTCTTCTCTTGCTTTCTTCCCTTGTGATTTGATGACTTTCTTAATATTATGTTTGGATTCTTTTCTCTTTATTTTTTGTGTTACAGGTTTTTGGTTTGTGGTTACCATGGGGTTCACATATAACATCCTACGTATTTAACAGTCTGTATTGTTGATGGCCACTTAAGTTTGAACACATTCTAAAAGCACAGGTTGAGAAATTTTACGGCCTTCTGCTAATACTTGGAATTTCTTAGGACAGTAAGAGTTTTAAATAATTGTTCTGGTCATTTATAATCTGTTTTTAAATTTAGGCCATTCATAGAAAGTTCTATTTCTAAAAGTACTTTTCACAGTTTTCAAGTCATTTCAATGGATAAGCAGTTTTCTCATTTTCATTTTGATGTGGATTACCTATGTGTGTATATAATTCCTTGAATGGTGTTTACTTAAGAAAAAGGATATTGAAATGTATTTTTTCCGTCTTGAATATGTAAGAGCATTGATGTGAACATGTTTGTGTGACTGGGATGATTCTCACTGCTTTTCAGTGACGTGGAGCTGGCCGCACCAATGGAAGAGACCGCAGCAGTGGAAGAGACCCCGGGGCCCCTGGAGGAGGAGTCTCCAGCCAAGTGGGTATTTTATTCATTTTCCCATGGGTTGTTGTTGGTCTTTTTCTTAACGAAGTCTAAGAGTCCTTCTCAGAGCAGGAAGCCCAGCCTTTTATTATGTCACAGAAGGTTGACCTTGATGATTTAAGGAATAATCAAACTCATTAATTGTTCAAATAATCTAAGGACTGATTATTAATGATAATTAATGAGTTACATTTAGGTATTCCACCCAGTGCCCACACTGCTTTTCCATCAGCAGGTGGTACTGTCATTAGTCTTCCTCTTATCAGGACCCTCATCTTTTGTCCCTTTATTCTCCCTGAGTCCGTCCTCCCTCTTTTCTTCATGGAGCTTAGGTCCGTGACCCACCTCTAGCATCCTTGCCCAATCCTTAAACTCCCTTGCCCTTGGATCTTTTGTTGTGCCTGGCTAGCAAAACCCGCCTCCTGGATGACCGCTAGCTGTCTGCCTTCTCTCTCCCTGCACCTGCACGCTGAGCACTGCAGCTCACACAGCAGAGCCAGCAGGAACCCCTGTAAATTCTCAAGCCCCTGCATTCGGAAACGAGCCCTCAACACTGCCCAGCATTCCTCTTTTCTTGGGCTCACTCTTTCTCCCACCCTCTACCGTGATCAGTTCCATCCTTCGTGTCTCCTCAAAGCCCTGACACTGCCCCCACTTTACCCTCCCCCCATCCTTCTCATACCCACACCTTCTCTTTCATTTTCTGGATACAACTTTACCTCCTCTGTCACACAGAAATTGGGAGCCATCAGATGGGAACTTTATCACCTTTCCACTCTTAAAGGTAGAAACCGGCCTGCACCTGCATGCCTCCGAGCCTCCTTCCCCCCTGGTAAGATAGAGGCGCCATCTCTCCTGCCACTTGGTCAGGCTTTGGATCCTGTTCCTGTGCAGAAACCTGACACTATCAGCTCCGTCCTTCCGAGGTATGTTTACCTTCCTCCCCACTTTGGTCTTCATCAACAGTTTAAACATGCTTAGTGTCTCCTGTTTTAACCCTGCTGCTCTTGCCCCACGTTCTCGTTCAGCTACCTTTCTCAGCTTATATGTCCTGTTTCTTCATTTCCTCTCCTCTCACCTAAGCCTCACTTCACTCCAGGTCTGGCTCTGTCCCCATTGCCCTTCGGAAATAGTCACCACTTGTCTCCACACCTAATAGATGTTTCTGTCGGCGTCTTTCTTGAACTGTCAGAGCATTTGGCTTTATTGATTCCTTCTCAAGTTTGCCTTCCCTGGCTTCTGTGAAATCTGTACTCTTCTGGTTTTCCTTCTGCCTCTCAGCTCCTCCTCTGCAGACTCATCCTTGTCTTTCTCGTCTTTTACAATGTCGAGTTCTTCAGCGCTCTGCCACAGGCCCTCTTCTGAGCGTCCTTAATAGGATCTCATGCACCCCTGCAGCTCGACTCGTCCTTTACGTGCGGACTCCAGGCCGAACCCCTGCTCCCGCCTTCAGCGTGGGCTCTGGGCGTGCGTGTCTAGCTGCTGCTGCAGACAGCTCCCCACGGGTAGCTCAGTTGCTGCTTCTGCTCCACGCGGCCAGGAGTCCAGAAACCTCTGTCCTCAGTAGGTGTTTCCATCTTGTGGAACAGCCTGTCGCCATCCACCCAGTTACACAGATCAGAAACCTAGGAGTCCCCCCTTGAGGCTTCCTTCTTGACCCTCTTCCTTCCCCCCGGATCCATCTGTCACCCTGGCCTGGTGATAGTTACCTTCTCTTCTCTCATCTCCACTCCTTACCGTCCTCTCATCTGATCTGTCACCACAGCTCCTGACGGGGCTTCCTGCTTTCTCACCTTCGACCAGCCATTGCCACACCACAGTGGCTTTCACACCAGCATTCTGGTTGTCATGTCCTCACCCCTGGTACAAGACCCCAGTGGCTCGCTGTCCTTTTGCTGCCCCTTGATCTGACCTGTGCAGTCCTACATGGCCTGTCCCCCTCAGAGCCCTCCAGTGCGGCTGCTCGTGTGCCTTCTGTGGGTTCAGCATGTGGCCCCATCTGGTGTTCTCAAGCCCCTTTCTCCTGTCCCTGCCCCGCACATGCCAGAGTGCTTCTGCAAGTGCTGTTGCCTTTATCTTCCCTACCTCACTTCCAAACCTCCTTCACCCTTCACCAATTTAACTCTTACTCATCCTTCAGCTGCCAGGAGGCAAGGTGTCTAGTGGTTAAGGGCACAGACCCCCCAGCCAGCATGTGAGTTCACATCCCAGGTCTGCCACTTACTAGTTTGGGCAAGTTATTTATTCTCTCTATGCCAGTTTTCTTCGTGTATAAAATGGGAATAATAATAAAACCTACATCTTAGCGTTGTTATAAGGACTGGTTGGGCGTGTGTGTGTGTGTCACACAGGGGGACCTGGCATGTAGTTAATGCCATATAAATATCTATTATTGTTCTCCTTATTGCAAGAGTAAAATGCTGCCGCGATTGGCGATTATGAAAGCTGTTAATTTACTATTCAGAACAACTAGGAAATATATTGAATTGAAATGAATTGACAGTATGACTATTTAGACAGCTAACTAAGGAAGTAGATTAACAGTTTATGTGAATGTTGAGAAAGTGAGTTAACTAGGTTCCTTCAGGAAAAATTATATCTTGTTTGAGCCAATAAACCATTGATACAAATTCAGGCTATGTAAGGCAGAATAATAGTCAATTATAGCATAACTCTAATCTATGGAATTGAGTGAGGTACTCTGGCTTTCATAATATTAGCCAAAATAATCCAGTCGGTTACTCAGACAAGCAAAATACTACTTAATGATTTGGCGGCAGACTCACTGTCTGCAGAGCTGGCTGGCAGAGCCCTCTCTCTCTTCGGCTGACTGCAGTGGACTGTGAGCGTCTAGTTAGAATCACAGGGGCTGGGCCGTGGCGCAGCCGCGTGGCCGTCATGCAGCCTACCGTGCTGTGACATTGTGTTTCTGCGCTGCCCTGTCAAACTTTAAAATTATCACTAGAATTCCTAGTAATAAATCACAGTTTTTTTTTTTTAAGATTTTTTTATTTATTTATAAGACAGAGATAGAGACAGCCAGCGAGAGAGGGAACACAAGCAGGGGGAGTGGGAGAGGAAGAAGCAGGCTCATAGCAGAGGAGCCTGACGTGGGGCTCGATCCCATAACGCCGGGATCACGCCCTGAGCCGAAGGCAGACGCTCAACCGCTCTGCCACCCAGGCGCCCCTAACACAGTTTTTTGATAATTTCAAACTTAGGTTTGTATTTGCGAAGTCCATCTGATGACGATGGGCTCTGATCTCCGCTTTATCTGAATGCTGATCTAACACTGGGCTTTCAGCACCCAGCCCGAATGTGTATTCAGCACACCTCTCACTTTAGAGCTTCCTGATAGATTAATTTAATGTACCCTCACTTATGTTCAGACATACACCCCAAAGATCATATATTTTCCTCAGATTGGACACGTTTTGTTGGCTACTGTGCTGTGCCCTTCCTTTTCTTCCTTCCCTCCTTCCCCCTTTCATTACAGAAGTATTACATGTTCCTCATTACACGGTGTTCTCATGTCTGAGGATGCTTGTGACGACGCCTTGGGAGTATTTTCCTACAAGACTATAAGAATAAATCTAACACTTATAGAGCATTTCTTGGTGCCAGGAGCTGCTCTAAATGCTTCCATGGCTTAACTCCTTAACCCTCTGCTGCCCCTCAGTGAAGAAGACACTGTTGCTGACACATGGGGAGACATAGAGGTGAAAGGACTTGCTAAGAAGTGGCAGAGCTAGCATTCAAACTAGATGTTGTGGGACAGACCTTCATGCTCTTCCTGTAGTGAATGGTAGGAATGGTTGAAAAGTGCCATTTACACCAGTTTGCTGTGAAGAACTGAAAAGGGGAGAAGATGGTTCTGTGAGCAGAGGAGGGGTGCTAGGGTGCCTGAGGACTTCGCTACTCAGTAACATGGAACAGTGCTCCCCTCCTTCCTTACAAGTAAAAAAGTCCTTATGAAAAGAGAGTGTTGAGGAAGCATCATTACGAACTACATGCAATGAAATATTTTTCATTGTAATTTGTTTCCAAGTATTTTTTGCTTAGACAGTGAAGATTGTTATGTATTGAATTTTCTTAAAGCCGGAGAACACCTCTTTAAAATGTATATGACGAATTTCTGAGGAGCTCACAAGTTTAGCTTCAAATTCATTTCCCTTTCAGTACTTGGGAAGGAAGGAAGAGATATTGTTTACATGTTAGGTTAAATGTACTTGCCCTGGTTAAGTAGTCAATTAAATTTTATTTCTAGAACCCACTTTTTTCGGTTCCCTGCACCGTTTCATATATTGAGGTGGAAAGGTATTGCCTGAATGAACATTTGGACGTTTGGCGTTCTGTATGTTTTCTCTGCCCACATCTTGACTGTCTTCTGAGTGTGTTTCTCTACCCTCTTATTCCCTAAAGAGCACAGTTTGAGTCTGGGCTTTGGAGATAGAAGGAGTGCATATGAAACATGGCTCTTTCATTTGTTAACTGTATGACCTCTGCCTCAGTTTCCTTACCTGTAAAATGGAGCTGTTAATTGGATCTAACTCATGGGATTAATTATCATGACCAAATTAACGTAAAGCACTTTGAAAAGCATCTGGCACCTACTAAGCATACAGTAAATGTTAGCATTATTGCCTCATTTATTTTTAAATAAAGTAACAGTTGTTAAAACAGCTCTATTTTTTCCTATAATTTCACCCATTTAGAAACAAATGTTTATCAAATTTGCATATAGCATTATTCACATTACAAATCATAGATTAGACCACCTTATATCTACAAGCAGCTTTGATGGAAAATCATCTCCTAAGATTTTTGATAATATACCAAGAACTGTGATGGTCTTTGAATTAGTCAAAAGGTCGGGGGGGGGGAGTGTTAAATTTAGAGTGATAGCAATTACAGTGCTTTTATAACTGTTAGAAATATAACTGCTTTCATCCCTCCTGGAACTGAGGGATTAATTATACATCTCTTCCTGTTTGAAATCCAGTCTGCTAAAACTGCCAGTAAAAACTGCATTTGGTGCCAGTTCAGATAGGAAATGGGATCTGCCTCACAGAAGTTCCATAGAATGTGTCTTTTGTAATACTTTGTAGTCACTAGAGAATACGGTTAAGGAGCGTGTCCTTGGTGATTTCGTACCGCTCCCAGCATGACTTGGTGCAAGGACGGATGGTAAAGGGGGATGAGTCGGGAACATCTGTATGTGCACTCATGAGTGCTGTGCCCCAGAGTGAACAGGGACAGGGCGATTACTTCCGGGGAGTCACTTGCCGCAGATGCTCTCTTCTGAGCTCCACTGTTTGCTTCCCTTGGGCTGTCTGTGTATCCCTTAAAGACCGCATTGCTCATATGCCTTACCCTTTTTGTTCGAGCCCTTCATGTTTAGATATGATGTTCTTTAAGACAAGCAAACAGAAAAAAGTACTTCTTCTGTGGTCTTAACACAAGGTCTGTTCTCACTGAACTTTTTGGAATTCGTTAACTTCTATTAGGTCGTCTGAGTTACGAAAGAATCCTCAACTTCATTGCGTCCTTTTTAGAAATCAGAACTAGATTATAGTCTATAATCAGAATAGCATTGTAGAAATCAGTTCTGCTGATTTCCTAATTCTGTCACAAGTAGCATAAAGGACCTTTATGAATCCTTAACATTTCTTTATTTTTAGATCTGTATTAGAGATTATGTTATAGAAAGATGTATATAAAAAATAGTATAGTAAGCCTCTAAGTTAGTCCTCTTAGACTTTTATCAAATCATGGCCGCCATTCTTGTTTCATATATATCTCTACCCATTTCCTCTTCCCCCAGGATATCATATATCATTCTTAAATGTTTCAGAGTCTAAAAGTCTACTCTTTTTTAAAAAAAGATTTATTTATTTGAAAGAGAGAAACGAGTGTGGGGGGAAGGGCAGAGGGACAGGAAGAGAGAGTCTTTATGCAGACTCCCCGCTGAACGCTGAGCCTGACATGGGGGCTCAGTCTCAGGACCCTGAAATCAAGACCTGAGCCAAAAGCAAGAGTCAGACGCTTAACCGACTGTGCCACCCCGGTGCCCCTAAAAGTCTACTCTTTTTAACTGGAATAGTGTTACCCCATCTAAACTTTTTAACAATTCCTTAAATATCTGGGCAGTTTGTCAGTTTCCCTGATCTTTTTAAAACAACTTATTTGTTTGAATTAATACTGAAATATACCTCCCAATTGGTATATCTCTTACCTCTTTTTAAAAAGTACTGTTGAGAAAAGTACAGCTCACATCCAGTGAGTGACATGTGTTTAGTATGTACAGTCTCACGAGCCTTGACGTCCAGATACACTTGGAAAACCGTTACCACAATCAAAGTGGTGAGCGTGTCCATCAACCCAAAAAGTTTCCTTTCATCCTTTTATCATCCCTCCCTCCTGCCCCTTTTCCCCAGGCAGCCAGTGATCTACTTTTTGTCACTAAAGATTAGGTTGCAGTTGCTACAGTTTTCTGTAAATGGAATCTTCCGTCATGTCTTCTTTGTTGCCTGTGTTCTTTCACTGAGCACACTTCTGAGACTCTTCCATGTTGCTGCGTGTATCAGTAGTTCACACCTCCTCGTCGTCCAGCAGTATGTATTCCACTGGACAGAGAGGCTGCCGTTCTTCATCCATCTACCTGCTGGTCCTTGGGTTGTTTCCGGTTCTTGCTGTTTCAAATGAAGCTGCTATGAACATTTTTGTGTGTAAGTCTTTCTGGGATGTACATTTTCATTTCTCCTGTGTAAACGCCTGGAGTGGAATGGTTGGACTATATGGCAGGTGTATATATAACTTTTTAAGAAACTGACAAACTCTTTTCTAAAGTGGTAGTTCCAATTTTTATGATTTTTAGCCATTGTAATAGCTTTATATCTCATTGGGGTTTTAATTTGTATTTCCCAATTGACTAATGATGTTAAAGCAACTTTTTATGGGTTATTTGCCATCTGTATATCTTCTTTAATAAAGACTGTTGAAATTGCCCATTTTATAACAGTTTTCTTATTACTCTGTTTTGAGACTTCTTCATATATTCTGGATTTAAGTTCTCAGATACATGATTTGCAAATATTTTCTTCCATTCTGTGGCCTGTCTTCATTCTCTCAGCAGTGTCTTTTGAAGACCAGCAGTTTTTAAATTTTGATGAAGTCTACTTTTTTATCATCTTTACCTTTTATTGATCCTGCTTTTGGTCTCAAATCTAAGAAATCTTTGCCCGATTTAATATCACAAAAGTTTCCTCCTGTAAGTTTAATAATTCGGGTTTTTATATTTAGGTCTGTGATCCATTTTGAGTTGATTTTTGTATGAGGTGGGGATCAAAATTCCCTCGTTTTTCTTTTTTTTTAGCATATGTATATCCAGTTATTTCAGCACATGAAACACCATTGTTAAAGATCAGTTGCCCATGGGGTGGGTGCCTGGGTGGCTCAGTTAGTTAAGCGTCTGCCTTTGGCTCAGGTCGTGATCTCAGGGTCCTGGGATCGAGCCCTGCATCAGCCTTTTTGCTCATCAGGGAGCCTGCATCTCACTCTGCCTGCCACTCCCCCTACTTGTGCTCTCTCTCTCTCTCTCTCTCTGACAAATAAATAAATAAAATCTTTAGGGAAAAAAATCAGTTGCCCATTTATGTTTACCTAAGCCTCTTTCTCTACTCTGTGTTTTATGCCGTTGGTCTGTTTACGTTACACTAATATTACACTATCTTGATTATTCTTAAGTCTCGCTTAATCTGTATGTTTTTTCTTTCCCTTGCAATTTATTTGTCAAAGAAACTGGGTCATATGTCCAGAGTCAGAATTTTACTGAGTGCTTCCCTGTGGGCAATGGTGTGCTGGTAAATATTCAACGTCTGGTTCTCTAGGATGAAAAAGCCTGGATCTGTTGTACTTGCTGGTTCCTGTGGTGTAAATATTCCCGTCATGGCTGATTTAAAACTTCCAATGTGTCATCTGAATGCAGAGTCGGGAAGAGATGTGCAATAGTACCCTATTATGTAACATTTCTGCTATACACATACATTAGGTCTCATTACCCCAAGAGCACAGATAAAGATAAAATGTAGTGAAATTCACTATTAGGGAATAGTGAATTATAATTATTTATTACCTTCACTTTAATATAGTTAACTATAAGTTTATATAATTTAATTTTTAACAGTGATTAACAGCCAGCTCACAAAATTCGTGAAAATTTAACAGTTGGCTGTGAGCCAGTTCCAACTGGTGCAAGCTAGTTGCAACACAGCATTGCTTGTAGAGGAGTTGAACATGTTCTCTGTCCTCTGGATTTTCTGTATTCCCTAGAAATTAACATTGAAAGTCAGAGGTTTGATCAAATTCAGGTTAAACTTTCTGTAGGATTGTTTCATAGGTTTTGGAAGGCTGCCGGTCATCGTTGCCTTTTTTCATTATTTCATTAAGTCTGCACACTGGTGATAGTCAAATAATCTCATTCTTTCTTCACTTCTTAGCTGGCATGATCTGTAAAGAAAAGCTTACCTAGAACTAGTTGATTACAGTGAGGTAGAAATTTGTTTAAGAAATGTAGGATAAATAAAGGTAAGGCAGAAGTTCCTTTTATTTATCTATTTTTAGAATAGTGAGTTGGTTCGGTTCCCTATCATACTTCCGAGGTACGAGTGACTTAAGTGTCATTACGAACTTAGAGATTTAAGCATATTTCATGTGTTTCAATCCACTGACTTTTTTATTCTTATGGGTTCTTAAACTGACCCATTTTTTTAGCTAGAGGGAACGTCTTCAAGTTGATTCTTGATCCTTTACACACATACTCAGTCATCTTTGATGGCTTTCTTGCGTTTTGGTAAGATGTGTTCTCAGCTCATCTGTACTTCCTACCCAATACAAAATACCACACACCGAGTCATTTTTCCAAAGAGAGCCATTTTCCTTTAATAGAATTTAGGAGTTAGAGACCACAGTCTGAGCATTAGGGGTGCTCACTGCTACTAGGTTCTTGATTTGTTTCTAGGTCATTTAAGTAGACAGAGCTAAGAAATACGCACACACACTCTTTTTAGATAAAATATGAGTTTATTCATTATTTCCATTTGAAATTTAAGACTACAAGTTTTTCGCAAAGCTTTCTTACATTTGTTTCTCTTTTACTTCCACGCTGAAAAATGCCAGTTGTTAGTAACATCACTCATTTGCTACACACACAGGTAACAAACAACATTACCAACACTGTGTCCAGTAATATGATTACTAAAAAGTTATATAGAGAGAAATGAGTAATCAAAATCATATTAAAGCCATTTTAAATAGTTTCTCTTGATGGTTATATCACCAACTTGATAAACATTAGGTTAATTTGATTAATTTTACTTTCAAATTTTAGAGACTGAATTTTAATTTAAATTTATTTTACAATTATATAAAACATTGTGTTTCCAAAGTTCCATCTGATAAAACATTACACTTTCCAACTAGCTTCCATCTGTGTTCTTTCTCTGGCCTATATTATAATTTTTAAAAATAAAACCTATATGTATACAGGTTTCCCCTGCTATCCGAAAGTAGGGCATTCCTTTGAAATATTTCATAGGCCAAAATGGCATAAAACAAAGAAGTGATTACTATTAATTTATATTAAAAGTTTTTTGAACATTCCTAGACCCAACAATTAACTGCTTAGGCTTTTCTAATACTTTAGGACGCATCTTGCTAACAGATGCACAGAAGAAATTGAGATGCAGCACACATGCTCACAGACGCAGGTCAGAGCTGTCAGCTTGATGCTGAGACACACTGAGTGTAGTTCCGGGAAGGAGCTTGCTTAGGCTGCTCTCGCTGCTCAGGATACACTCTGCCTCCCTGCAAAATAAAAGCTGAATACTAGTTTCACTTTCTTGCCTTTTTTCATAAAAGCAAAAGTCCTCTTCGGATTTCTTTCAGTTTGCAGAAACTGGTACTGCTGTAGGCTTTTTGTAAAAGCTTAACGTGAACATCCAGAAAGTGGGAGATACCCGATACATTTGTATGTCTGTTTCTTCGATGAATGGTGATGTACATTCCACTTTGCTTTTTCATGAATGTATCCAGGAGATGCTCTATAGCAATACATAGAGATAGTCTTCATTCCTTTTTAAGCTGTTTAATATTCATGTTTAATAGCCATAATTTTTCTACCAAATTTCTCTCTAGAAGAGCTTGGGTTGTTTCCAGTATTTTGCTATTACAGATTCTTAATATCTTTTCATATTTTTGCCATTATATATATACTTTGGGATATTTTAATATTTAACATTTTTCTAACATTTTATTATGAAAATTTTCCAACATAGCAAAGTTTAAAGAATTTTAAACTAAACATCTAATCTGGCACCTAAAATGATGTATAATTTGTTTATTGTGAAATGTATAAAAATAAGTGTGCATTCATTGTTTTGATAAATGCATGTACTGGAACCCAAACTCCTCTATCAAGATACAGAATATTACCACCATGACAGAAAGTTCCCTCATGCTCCTTCAGAGGCAACCACTGCTTTGATGTTTTGTCTACCGTTTGCTTGGTATTTTAAAGTTACTTTGTAAATGTGCCTCTTTGGGATGCTTGACGATTACGCTTCTGTCCTGATTTCACTAATAGTTTTTGTATCATTAACCTATAACCTAGGATTGTAAGTTACATCAGCCTTTCTGTGAAGGTATTATAGATTTGATTCCCTTCTCACTCATCACCTAATTTTTTTTTCTTTTAAACTTTATTGAGGTATAATTCCCATACTATAAAATTCAGCCATTTAAACTGTACAGTTCAATGGTTTGGGGTATATTATGTCATTAATTTTTAAAAATTGTGGTAAAACATATATAATCTAAAAATCACCATTTTAACCATTTGTAAGTGTTTAATGGCATTAATTATATTCACACTGTGTGCACCCATTACCACTGTCCACCTCCAGAGCATTTTCATCATCAAAAATAGAAACGTTGTATCCATGAAATAATAAATCCCCATTCCTCCCTCCCCTTAACCCCCGGTAACCTCTGTTCTTCTGTGTCTCTGTGAATTTGCCTTTTCTAGTACCTCATATAAGTGGAGTATAATATCTGTCCTTTTGGGTCTGGCTGACTTCACTTAGCGTTATGTCTTCAGTTTCATCCATGCCACAGGATGTATCAATGCTTCATTTCTTTCCTTTTCATGTATTTTCTTTTTGGCGCTAAATACATATAACATAAAATGTACAATTTTAATCATTTTAAAGTGTACAACTAAATGACATTTACTGTATTCACAGTGCTATGCAGCCATCACTGTTATCTAGTTCCAGAACGTTTTCGTCACCCTATACCATTAAGCAGTCATTCCCTGGCCTCCCTGCCCTCGGTCCCTGGCTACCACTAATCTCTTTTTTGTCTCTATGAATTTGTCTTTTCTGGATATTTCATATAAATGGAATTGTACATAAACTTTTTGTCCCTGGTTTATTTCGTTCAGCATAAAGTCTTCTAGGTTTATTCGTGTCGTAACATGTATCAATACTTCATTTCTTCTTATAGCCAAATAATTTTCCATGGTATTAGATATACCATATTTGGGGCGCCTGGGTGGCTCAGTCGTTAAGCGTCTGCCTTCGGCTCAGGGCGTGATCCCGGCATTCTGGGATCGAGCCCTGCATCAGGCTCCTCCACTGGGAGCCTGCTTCTTCCTCTCCCACTCCGCCTGCTTGTGTTCCCTCTCTCTCTGGCTGTCTCTCTGTCAAATAAATAAAATCTTTAAAAAAAAAAAAAGGTTTAGATATACGATATTTTGTCTGCCTATTCATCAGTTGATGGACATTCAAGCTGTTTTCACTTTTTGGCTATTATGAATAATACTGCTATAAGCAGCATTATTGAATTGCCATTTGTGGCGCCATTTGTGTTTTCACATGGACATATGTTGTCATTTCTCTTGGGTGTATACCTAGGAGTGATTGCTAGGTCAGGTGGTAACTCCAGATTACATTTTTGAGGATTTGCCAGACTGTCTTCCAAAGTGGCCACACCATTTCATATTCCCACCAGCAATGTATGAGGTTTCAAGTTCTCCACATCCTCACCAACGCTTGTTAAATGTCTTTTTTATCCTAAACACCCTACTCAGTTTGGTGTGGGTGTAAGTCCTTGTGGTGATTTGCATTTCCCTGATGGCTAATGACATGGAGCATCTTACTGGATATTTGTAGATCTTCTTTGGAAAAATGTCTATTCAGAGCCTTGCCTATTTTTCAGTTGGGTTATTTCTTTTCATTGAGTTGTAAGAGTCCTTTTTGTATTCAAGATGTAAGTCCATTATCAGATATATGATTTGCAAATATTTTCTACCATTCCATGGGTTGTCTTTTCACTTTCTTAATGGTGTCCTTTGCAGCACAAAAGTTTTTCAGAAGTTTTGGTGATGTCCAATTTATCTACTTTCTCTTTGTTGCATACTCTTTTGGTGTCCCCACTGCCTTATCTAACTACGGTCATGGAGATTTATGCCTGTGTCATCTTCTAATGGGTTTGTATTTCTAACTCTTAAATTTACGGGGTGAGGTAGGGGTCCAGCTTCCTTCTTTTGCATGTGGATATCCTGTTTTCCCAGCACCTTTAGTTAAAAAGACTGTTCTTTCTTCTCTGAATTATCTTTGGCATCTGCTTGAAAAAAATCAATTCATTGTAAATGTGAAGATTTATTTCTGGACTCCAAATTCTTGTCCATTGATCTATATATCTATCTTGTTTTCTTTTAAAATCTCATGAATGTAAAGAGGATATTTACAAAGCTCTGTATTTGTAACCCACTGTTTTATAACTCTGTTCATGGTTGCCTATATTTGTTTTGACTCAATAGCTTCTCCCTTTCGTGTATATCTCAATTTGTGTGTAATGCCATCTGGGAAGGGACTGCCTGGAGGTGAAGTGTAATGTTAATGGGATGGTGACGCTCCCATTTTTCAAAGACAGCTTTGAAACAGACAGGAAGTGGGGTGCCTGGCTGGCTCAATCGGTGGGATGTGCGGTCCCGATCTCAGGTGTGTGAGTGCGTGCACCACATTCGGCATAGAGATTATTAAAAAAAGAAAAGAAAAGAAAAAACAGGACTTATCTTCAGTTGGCAGTGATGGCATAAAATGATTAAAATAAGGAAGCTTTATGGTTGAGAGATTGCCACCTTATGTAAATTTGCAATGCGGGACCATGAAAGTATGCTAAACTAATAGTAATGTCTTTGAGAAAGTAGACATTTTAGACCCATCAAAAACTCCTACTTCTTCACAGGGTTCCTGAGTTGGAGTTAGAAGAGGAAACTCAAGTTCAAGAGATGACCCTCGATGAGTGGAAAAATCTTCAAGAACAGACCAGACCAAAGCCTGAGTTTAACATCCGGAAACCTGAGTCCACTGTCCCTTCCAAAGCAGTGGTGATACACAAGTCGAAGTATAGAGATGATGTAAGCATGACATTTTCTTCTCTAGAGGTAATCTTCTAGATTACCTTACTAGAAACCAAATGGACCCTTTCTACTTCTAGGGTGCAAGTGGGATATTAGTAGTTGGCATTCTAGTTTCTACCTAAGAGTAATCAGATATGATGTGTGCCTTATTTTATCTGTATCTCTGTCTGTATTGTTCATAAAAAGAGTTGAAACTTGACCTATTGACGCTTCATACAAAGCAGTTACAGTGACAGTGCATTTCTGCTCAACCCAGAACTGTGTTTGTGCAAATACTGTATGTTAATGGCATTTCATTTTTGTCTCAAAAGAGAGGTAGTATCTCGTGAACAATGCCATTTCGAAGGATAACTACTGTGCATGTCATGATTAGAGTAGTTCCAGCTCAAACTCTTCATAAGAGCATTTAAGTGGGAGCAGTCGGTCATTTTAAACTGGCTGGAGTTCTGTGCTCTGGTAATTGCGGCAGCTCTGCTCCCTCTGCCTAACCGCTGAGACTTTGAGGGGGAGTCCCCGAGAGGAGGAGCCCCCAGAGCCAGGCTGCACGGTCAGGATCACTCATGGTGTTCTTTCCTCTTGTGAGGGCCTTATTTCTCAGTTTGTGTTCAGCCCTTTCTTGGAGGCCTCAGCTTTGGGAAGATCTCCCGCGTAGATTGGATGGTCAGCCTGGCATTTATTCACATTCTATTTACGTTCCTGAACTTAAGGGTACCCTGAAGCATTCTCATTTTAAAACTTAGACTTCACATCATTCAGTCACAGCTGTTTATCCTTGATACTCGTCTCTATGTCGATGACGGTGGCAAACAAACTCTTACTTTCTGCTGGCATTGATTTTCTGTTTGAAACTCGGGGATTTTATGCTACATAGATTTGTCTGTGTTTCCATTTACACTTTGATTTGTTGTACTCTTTGAATGAATACTTTCATTAGAGGGCCATTCATGGTACAGGATCCCCTCCCACCTCCTGTTTTGGTGAGTCCGATCTCTTAGACGCCTTACTAGTAACTTTTGAGCTGTCCCCCTAGAAGTGGCTTTTTGTACACCGGCAGCGTGGAGGCCAGAGCCGTATTTTATTCTCTTGGAAATCTCTGTGAGGTATTTCTACAAGTCCATCAGCTAGCTGGGTTGGCTCTTTTCCTATTCACTTTTGTTCTTTTTTGTTCTGGGGCATTGTAAATAAAGCTTTGCCTAAAACAAATGTGCTGTCAGGATGTGAAATGTGCAGTTGACATGTTAGGTAAAAATAGAAGCTGTTTTTCCTGCATGCACACCAGATTCATCCTCCCTGGCTCCAGAGTGAGGTGTCCTGGAATATCTGAAGCAGCTGGGTTAGCTGACTCATCCAGCCTGGTCTCAGGAAAGCACACGATGCTAGTCCTCGTTAATCTTAGGGCACCGAAGGTTTTAGCCAGGAATTGTTCTGAAAGCAACAAAAGCCAAATCTTGGGGTCACTACTTTACTTTGTGCTGGGCCCCTAAGAGACAAAGTACTGTGGCGATCGCTCATGCTCGCCAAGCCCAGACCAACAGCAGCCTCCCAGCCCCAGCCCAGAGAGCCCGCCGTTTCCTAAGCACGTGGTGGGCTGTTAGGTCACCTCTTACTGTCGTGTGTCTGCCTTTTTACCAGAGTGCCAGTGCTCCTGAATTGTTCTTTCCTTCACATTTTCAGCTTCCACAGTTTATCCATTTACCTAAGGTCTCTGCTTTTTTTTTAATGTGCAGGTTTGAAGGCAATATAAGTGTTAAACATGAAATCTGTAATAAACATGTGGCTAGAAGGGCTCGATACGTTCAGGGAAACTTGATTCCATTTCCTGGACGAGTTGCAGGAATGTTTAGCATTGTAGCACTTTGGAGATTCTCATCTAAGACCATTGGCATGTTTCCTGTAGATTTATACTTTACTCAAAAGAGATGTTTGTTTTATTTATTATTAGAAATTGAAGCCAAATCAAATTTGGAACAAGGTATATTTAATACAGTTTTCTTTTAACAAGACACAGAACTTATTTGACCTCTTAAAATGTCATTTCTCAAAGTATTTTGACCAAAGTATTTCTTAAAAAGCAGTTCTTGAGTTCTTGCTGTCACATTGGTGGCAATCCTCAGATAACCATACTCTGTTGTTTTACTATTTCCCTATATTTTGAGTCAGAATTGTTTATTGTAAATCATGCAGTTTTTAACATATGGTATTTGTACAGTCAGCACCCACATTGAAAGGAGTTTTTCCATCAAGTTCTATTCTAGGAAGGTGATATTTCCTTATTTATCAAAGTAGCATTTGTGAACAAATAAAGGACAGAAATTAAAACTTTTTTAATCTCAGCAAAATACATTTAGATATGAAACATTTATATTGATCGCGGTTCGGCATGTCAAATTGTACCTCTTAGCCTGCCAGACTGATAGAAACTTGGTCCCCCTTGAATTTATAGTTCAGAGATGTTCGGTGCAGACCGTGAGTATGCGGACGTGTGGCTGGGAAGTGGGCAGACCCCCCCGTGCTGGCAGCAGAGCGACAGGGTCAGCCACTGCCTCACCCTGCAGTCCCACGACACGTGGCCGGGGGGCCGGCGGGGCAGTGTCCCTCCGCGACGCCATGTCGGCTCCCTGGCAGCACAGCTCTGGGACACTAAGCGGAGTGAGTGTCCATGGAGACGTGTGTGTGTGTGTGTGTGTGTGTGTGTGTGTGTGTGTGTGATGCGTGATGCTGAGATGCTGTAACTGTTTCAGATGGTAAAGGATGACTATGAAGATGATGCCCACGTTTTCCGGAAAGCAGCCAATGACATCACATCCCAGCTGGAGATTAATTTCGGCAACCTCCCTCGTCCTGGGCGTGGAGCCAGAGGTGGTGCACGGGGAGGCCGGGGAAGGATCAGAAGGGCAGAGAACTACAGACCCAGAGCAGAAGTGGTGGTGAGTGTTTGTATTCTGGGTCCCAGACGGCTTTCTACAGGAAGTAGAAATGAGGCGGCCCTGGGCTGTGCAGCTGGGAGGGCCGTCAGGGTGTGCTGTCCATTCCTCTGTCTGGTTGGCGCTGACATCGAGGTGTTGGAACAGTGATGGCAGCAGCACGCACACAGTTGGGTACAGACCATTCAGTAGCCCCGGCCTCCATGGTCACCGGGGGAGGAGAGAGATCCACTGTCTGTCATGAATGCACGCTCAGAACCAGAGAAAAACTCACTCATCTGCATCAGACGAGGTCCCCAGGCTTGGGATCCAGTCAGTTCACCTGATGGTTACTTACTAACTGTGCTCTGATGGTCCGCCCTGTGCCCTGTGGTGCTTTCAGGGCAGACAAGCTTCCCTAAGGCTTCAGGGCCTCCTTGTGGCCTCCCAGGCTCACCTCCTCACCTCCAGCTACTCTTCCCCACGTCTCAGGCAGCACTGCGCTACCTCTGGTTCTCAGACGAGCGTGCTCCTGACCCCACAGGGCCTTTGCACCTGATAGTCCTTCCCCACCCTCTGCCTGCTCACCTCGAGTAATAGAGCGTCCGACCTCGCATCCTCACGGGCTTCTTTGGGCACATTTCCTTCCAGACCAGGTCAGAGCCCTTGAGCAAGGAATTTTAGTCTTCTCCGAAGCATTATCTTCCCTTGTAATTGCGTTCTCATTGGTGTGATTACCGTTCAGTGTCTCTGTCTCTACAGTGGACGACAGAAACCGTGTCTGCCCTTGCTCATTGGCGGGTCCCCGTGCCTAGCACAGCGTAAGTGCAGCAGGCGCTGCGCACATGTCCTCTGCATCCTGGGCTCTTCCAGCTCACATCTGCCCTCAGGCCCCCACCCCTTCACCGTCAAGGTGCTCTGTTTTGGGATCTGTGTTCTCCTTGCTCCTTCCCCGAGGCTTATCTCTGGAAGAACCTTCTAGAAAACCCTACCTCACCACGACCAGACTGCCGTGGGCGCCCCTCCTGTGGGCCGTTCACAGGCCTCTGTTGGCTGAAGTCACCACACTATGACTTCATCAGGGCTTCTCCCCTAACCTCAGGGGCCGCCAGGGCAGGCGGGAACTGTCTCTGATCAACTTTGTATCTCCATGTAGTGAACATTCTATATCATGTTTATTGGATGAAGGAAGTGCCAGATACAAAAAGGGTCACTGGGTAAGGGTTTGTGGGAGAAATGGAGGGAGGGGGGCACGGCTGGCCATCTTGCAGAGGGGACAGGAGCGAGTCTGAGAAGGGAGAGGCACCCTTCTGCGTCCCCCCTCTGCATCTCCTCTTTGTACTGGGGGCCTGCCTCTCCCCGGAGTGTTTGGGCTGCACCCCCCATTAGTGGCTCCCCTGGGTGAGAGCAGGCACATGGGCTCAGAGGGCTCTGCTCGAGTGGGAATGGGTAAAGTGACTGTTGGTTTCAAACTCTTCCTCTCTTCTTTAGACACAAGACGTTGCTCCGAACCCGGACGACCCCGAGGACTTCCCCGCCCTGGCTTGAAGAGCCCTCCCCCGAGCAGCGAGCAGCGTCAAACGGCACCGGCGCACCTGTGAAGGGGCTTTCTTGCCATGGGGAAGAGAGTCAGACTCCAAGAACAATAGATGTTGCTTTTTCCCGTGTAGTGTGAATGCGTTGCACTTTTTTGGCCTGGGGGCTGTGGGATAGGGACTTCTCCAGACACAGAGCAGCAGCTCCAGTCAGGGGGTTAGTCTCGCACTTTCCCAAGATGGTGGAGAATGGCAATTATTGTTTTACTTATGGAATTCCAAATGAAGTTCAGAAATAATGTTAAAATGTATATATAGAGATTGTATTGGACCCTCCACCAAAACAGGGAGAGTCCAGATTTAAAATAGAGTCTACTGAGACTTCATACGTCGTGCAGAATCGGAAGGCTGTGCTCGCTAGTGTTAGAGGAAATGCACGTAACCTGGACCGTTGACTTAAAGCAGTCACAGCCTACTTTTCAGAGACAGGAATTAAAACACAGCTGTGTTTACTGTTTACTTGTAAATGTTACTCTCTCCTGGAATTTTTTGAGTTCTGGTTTTCATTTAACTGGTAATTTTAAGCAGCTAGTGTGTATACAGCCACTGGCTACCACTCTGTGACAGAGAATTAGGAAAAGTGTTGATTTTTTTTAACGGTGATTTAAACTACCTCGTGGTTTCCGTGCGTATGTTCACACACATACGTGCTTAGTATACGTGTGCATAGTTAGGGCTCGGGTGGTTTTCAGGACAAGTACGAAGCATGTGATTTCTAAAATCATGTTATCTAACCCAGCAGCCAAGTGAAAGGGGTCCAGGCAAAAGAGTCCTGCAGCTTACCACCACGTCCTTTCTCCCTGGAAACTAGTCCCGAATTCAGCGCCCGCGCACATACACGTGCCCTCTGTCCTCGTCCCGGCGACACTTGTAAATAACTAGTATTTATTGAACACCGTGTGCGGTTTTTCTCACTCAGCCGTGACACCAGTTTGAGTTCCTGTTTCTCGCCTGTGGTGACCATTTGGGGTTAGGGGCTCCCTCAGACATTCAGCCCCTCACCGAGTCCTGCCCAGCCCGGCAGAGCGCGCCCTGCGGGAGCCACCCTCAGCCACACGCCCGGGCGGGGACTGGGGCTGAGGCCGCCGTAACAGCTGTGGGCAGCTGGGGTGACGCTCTCCTCAGTTTACTGTGGAAACTCAAGATACTATTTGCCTGTTGTCACCCAGCTAACATGCTTGCATTGGAACCTGAATCTGGTTCCAGGATCTGTGCTTTTTCCCGCTTTGCTCTGCTGTTTACGATGGCTCTGAACTTGAACCCAAGTGTAAATAAAGGTTGGTATTCCCTCCTAACTGTGTATAGAAAGCTGCATCCTTTTGGTCACTCCCAGGTCAAGAGAAAGGAATGTGGAAAAAGTAGAAGGACTCAGCTGAACGCCCCGCCCCCAACCATGTGATAGCCAGTTAAGGACCTTTGCTATGTCTGACTGCCTACCCTTGGTCTCATTATTAAACGAATATCTGAGTTCTAAGATCTATTAACGGATTATTTTATTCCCTCTCCCTGGAAAGGACACAAGTGGGACTGCCCTGATCTTAGTCAAGTCTCAGGAGAGTGAATGTCAGGTTCAGCCATAAGGATCGGCTGGTACGGTGTGAGGCTGTGTCATTCCTCGGCAGGCTTGATGCTGTCACATGAAGTCACTCTGCCTGCCTTGGCTTTGAAGATCGGCCAAACAGAGATCCCGTCAAGAAAATTTCCTAGTGTTGTAAATAATGCTGGATCTAATACCGTATTTGCAGACACCGCATCCTTCCCAGACATTCTGAAGATTCGTGTACCATGGAGCAGTGTGGGGTCCTGTGGGCGGAAACAGTTTTGGGGGACGGGGTACAGTTTCTGAGCCTGTAGAAGACTGCTCACCAGGACTACCTTTTACCAATCGGTGGGGCAGATGGATGGCGGGTTTTGGTCGCGTGGTTGTCCACAGTCCAGTGCCCCAGGGAAGAGAGCAGAAGCAAGGAGCAGGGGAAATCCCTGACATCCTGTAGGGAAAAATTAGAGTAGGCAGGAGGACTGTGTTCGGACCTACAAACAAGGGAAGGCCTTCCTGATCAAAGTCCCCCTACCACACTCCTTTGAGGTGCTTGGGTGTAGAGACATCATGAGGCAGGGCACGTTTCTAACTTAACACCGAGCAAATTAACCCCACAAAAGAAAACTAGTCAGGCCCCAAGACTCTTGGAAGGCAGAGGTCAAGGATGTTCAGACTCCAAAGTCAGGTGTGCCAGCCCCAAGCCCGACTTGGAGGAGCCCACCATTGGATCTCAGGTGGCCGGACAGCAGCTGAAGATGGGCAGGGGTGGGGGGGAGTAGTCCCCGGGCCTGGAGCTGGGAGCTTCACAGAGTGGTGTCACCCCGGATGGCGGTCACGGGGGCTGGTGTCCAGCCTCGACGGGACGTGTTCCTCCGACAAGGTCCGGGAAGAGGCAGCCTCCCTAGAGGCTGCTGGGCTGGGACTTGCCTCGGGAAGGATAAAATCATGCACTGGACGGTTTTAACGTCTGGCCAGCCTACTCGAAGAACTAGTACGTCTTTAGCCTCACGGTGCTGACAAGCATTTGATGTTTTCATCCCGTGTGGGGCAGGCCCCTCCGGAGCCTGAGAGGCCCTGAGGGGCAGCCCCGCTTCTAGTGCTGGTCGCCGGTTCAGGGCTGCTCCTCTCCCCGCCAGCTCCCCCAGGCCATCCCGGCGCACGGCTACCTCAGAGGTGACGGCAGTGGTTTTCTTCTGAAACCGTCCCCTGTGGACTGTTGGACCCGGGTCTCAGAAGCTGCGAAAGGTCAGCCCTCACAAACGGGAACTGACTCTTCTGAGCTATCAGGAAAGAGCCACGCTGCCAATAGCAGGTGGGGTCCCCCCCCCCGCGACATGGCATCACAGCTGGATAAGCACCGTGCCACTGTGCGAGATCTGCCCATTGCCGTCCACTGCCGCTGTGTCTCCCTCAGCCTCCGCGAGCTCCCCGTCTGCGGAAACAGCCACCAGGATCCGCCATCCTCTCCGGATCCCCCGACCCTGGCCTGAGGCCAGGCCCTTGGGGAGCCCCCCCCCCCGTGTGTGGCGTCACCTGGTCCAGTCCCAGAGGGTTTGTACGTATGTGGTAAAGGCAGTGAGGAAGGAAAAGAGCAGGTATTTTAAAAACGTCTTTATTGGGGCGCCTGGGTGGCGCAGTCATTAGGCGTCTGCCTTCGGCTCAGGGCATGATCCCGGCGTTGTGGGATCGAGCCCCACATCAGGCTCCTCCGCTGGGAGCCTGCTTCTTCCTCTCCCACTCCCCCTGCTTGTGTTCCCTCTCTCGCTGGCTGTCTCTGTCAAATAAATAAAATCTTTAAAAAAATAAAAAAAACGTCTTTNCAAAAAATAAAAACGTCTTTATTGTCGGGGTGCCTGGCCTAAGCATGTGACTCTTAATGTTGGGGTTGTGAGTTTGAGCCCCATGTTGGGTGCGGAAATTACTTAAAATCTTAGAAAAAAGAAATCTTTATTGTAAAACAATACGGATAAAAAAGTGCAAAACTTCCTTGCAAGCACCGCCTAAGTGAAGAACCGACTCTCCCGGGAGCCCGTCCGTGTGCCTATGCCAGTCACAGCCCCCTCCGTCTGCAATGGGCCCTATCCCCACTTAGTCCCAAGGGGCGCCCCCAACACTGAGGCCGTGCGCCTCGCTGGGTGTCATAAATCTGCAGGAGCCTCCTCTCGCCCTCGTTGCAGAACCTACGACCTGAGGAAACGCGGTGACCGGGGGGCTGCGGCCTGCTGTCCGGCACTCGTCTCGCATCGCGCAGGCAGGGAACGGGAAGGACGCCCCCTCTCGTTCCCTAACTGCTCCTTGGGCAGGCACGGGATGAGGGGATGGGGCAGAAACAGGACGCAGTCCTCAAGCCCGGTGTTCGTTCCACGCTCCTGAAATGTCCACTTCAACAAGTAGTGTTGAAGGAGGGAGAGCAGGGTGGGTGGGAGGGAAGCAGGAGAGACGTGGGGGCCGCCCAGCCTAGTGAGAGACGCGGCGGCCGGGACCTGCGAACCAGGGTGGAAAGACAGCCCTCGGGGATTTTCACCAAGGGTCTGCGGATGCCCGGAGCGGGGCCCTGGAAGGACTGGCGCCTAGGGCCTCGCGGGCTCTGTACGAGAGCACCCTTGGCGCTCGGTCGTGCCTTGCCAGGGAGGCCGCGCGGGGCCCATCTAGAACTCTTCAAAACTCCTGCAGGAACTTTTCCGGGGAGACAGACCAGCTTCCGTCAGATAAGTCACTGGGGCCCTAATGTAAGTGAGTTCCAAGAAACACGGTTTACTGGGGGCTGGGGATTGAGCCGCCCCCAGGGAGGGTGCCAGCCTGGCCCTTCCGCATCCCAGTCATCCCTCCAGGTCAGCTAGCGGTAGGCCCAGCTCTAGCCTCGCCTGAGACCCCGGTACCCAGTGGGGAAGATGACACACACTCCCGCCGAGGCGAGGCACACGGGAGGAAGCAGGCCTCAGTGGCACCTGGGGAGAATGTCCGTTGCTGAGCATTGTGCTGTCTGGGAGAGATCCTCTTGGGAGGTCTGGTCCTCGCGGATCCCAAGCCAGATTAAAAGCCGGTCTAGAAAGGTTACAGCGCGAGACAGCCAACCATCGCTGGAAAAGGGAGGAGATGGACAGAGTTGTATTTATGATACTGGAACCTGTCTTCGGGGGTCACTGGGTGTGGCAAGGACTAGTTCAATATGCCAGCTGGAGACTCCACGGGGCATGCTCTAAACTCTAGCGTTAACTGCAAGGCAAACTGGGGTTGGCCAGAGCAGAACCACCCGGAACAAGAGCGGACCAGGGTGGCGGTCAAGCCCCTGCTCTGTCCTATCCTAAGAAGCTGCTGGCCACTGGCCTGCGTGTCGTCCAGCTCCGTCACAACAGACCCCTCGCTCTCAGGGATGGAGACAGTCTCTCTGTGGCTGCCACACGGCAGGGGAGAAGCCAGGGCCAGGCAGGCAGGCGGTTCGCTCACCGTCTCAAGCCCCCCACCCCCCTACAAATACTCATGAGCCCCATTCCTGAGGACTGAGACCCCTGCCGCCTCCTTGATAAGGGAAACCTCTGCCCCAGCCCCTTCTTCTGCCCCCTGGGGCTTGGGCCAGAGTAGAACAGGGCAACAGTATTCAGTTTCCATGACACTGCCCAGCGAGGCCACACTGACGCTCATCGGCAGTTCCCAGCTGGGGGCAGCACCGCCTCTGAAGGTGGCTGACAGTGCGGGGGGGCGGGGGGGGGAGGTGCCTGGGTTACCCAGTGGCTGGGAATATGACTGGCATTTAGTGGGCAGGGACGCCAGACTGGCTGCATTCTCTGGCGAGTCCCACGCAAGAACTGTCCCGCCTGAAAAGTCATCTTGTTTTATATGAAGGAACACACCCATGATGAGAAGGAACCATTGTCCTTTTCCAGTTAAAAAAACGCACAAACCATACTACCTCCTCCACCCTTCCTTTTCCCACCCGAAGCCTCTCCCTGTTTAAAACCAGGGCATTTGGCCAGTGTAAGAATCGGAGGGGCCAAGGCCAGCCCCTGGTGATGGCCAGCCCACGTGGAGTCTGGCCCTGCGGGCGAGAGGCCTCCTTACCTGGGCATTTCAGTGTGGATGGAGCAACTGTCATCCAGGAGCATGTCAAGGCCATGCAGACTTGCTAGCAAAGAGATAAGACACAGTTAGAGAGACGTGGCCAGGCAGCGCGGGGGCTGGGCCACACCCCCGCTGAAGCGAGGGGTGTCCGGGGACGCACTCGAAGGGTTTGCCCAGAGTCCATTCATTCCCCCAATACGCTGAGAAAAATAGCGAGACTGTGACAGGTACATACTGTGCCACCTGCTTGGAAGACAAAAGGCCCCAAATCCAAGTAATGGGGCAGTTACAAGTTGGGACTAGAGAGAGCAGGGAGCGCTGGCCACCCGTGACCTACAGCCCCGAGGCCATGCCCTGCCCTTCGTTGCCTGCCAGAGGCTGCTAAGGGAGGGAACACAGGGACTCCAGTGTCACAGACCTTTGGGAGAGCACCAAGGCATTATAGAGATGTATTTTTTATTACACACAATGTATGTATGGCTCTTGGTAGTGCCAAGCACTTGTTCTAATTAACAACTATTAACTCATTTAATCCTCATACAACTGTCAACCTGGCCCAGACGACACAGCTAATACACAGCAAAGGTTTGCACCCAGCCTGGGTCCAGAATCCATGCTCTGGACAATTATGCCGAGCTGCTTTTTGACAGAGCGTACATCCACGAAAGCTTTACAACTCTGCACGTTCTTGACCCAGCAGAAATGCCTTTTGTAAGAATGGATCCTAAGGAAACAAGCAGAACCACCCAGGAAGAATGCAGATGAGAGGCTGTATGCAGTGCTGCACCAGCAAAAGGCTGGCGGCAGCCCCCGTGGACAGTGCGGGGGACGGTCTGCTGGCGTGGGGCGGCCCACATCACGCTGGTGGGGGACGCCCCCCGCCATCCTGCCTTCCCAAGCACCACACCCGCACTCAGGCGCACGGCGGGAGGCAAGGGAAGCAGTCTGCACGGGACCCTCTGTGCTGGCACTAGGACTATGACAAGGCACCAAAAATACCTGACATGGAGGGATCAGAACTGATCAGTCTTTTGTTACCTAATTAGCTACAGAAAATTACCTTAAATGTATGAAAAAAATTAACTTATTGAAAGCTATGTGCCAGCACTGTTTTGCTTTGTGTGGATTATCTAACTCTCATATTAATTGTGAAGATGGGAATTGCTTTTCTTCCCATTTTACTTAAGGAACAGAAGCAGAGGGGTTTAGCGAATCGTCTGTGTGGTACGTGGTACCAGACCGTGCTGCGGACAACAGAGGAGAGAATCTATAGGGCAGGGCCAGGGCCACCGCTCACACCGCATGGCTCTGGAAGATGGGACTTGGGGCTTCACTGCGCGTCTTACAAGGGCCAAGCCTGCCCCCTTCACAGCGCCTACGTACTTCGGGCAGCTTGGCCCATGCCAACCAACCGAGCTTCAGCTGGTCAGCAGGAGGGCGCATGACCTAGTGCTGGCCTCAGGGCAAACCCCAGAGGGGTAGGTAGGTGCCGCAGCTTTCGAGAGAGGACAGAGCCTGTGAATCACACTCGGGGGGTAGCAGTGCCCGGTGCGAGTCTGGATGTGGGGAAAAGGCAGGTCCCTGGGTTTGTACTTTCAAAACCTGTATCCTAGCATGAATCAAAGCTGAGTTCTTTTGGGAACGGGACAGCACTCCTAACAGAACGAGTTCCTACGTCCCAGACACAACCTCTGCGTGACGGCACGGGCATTAGGTCTTCAGGGTCCAGGCCAGCAAGAGACGGTCAGAAGGGAGGCAGGCAGACGGCACTGTGATGGCATCCAGGGTTGGACATCAGAATGTGGGTGACTTAGCGCTGGCCCTGCCCCTCGCTTAGCTCTTTAATTCTGACCTTGGCGGGTAACGTGAGGGGAGTACTGTCTACAACCCACACGACTGCAAGGGCCTGATTTTTGTGTGTCTTATCCTCAGTAACTTCTCCAGTCAAACCCTTGCATAACTTGAGCTAGTGGTGGGTGTGTCTAGAAGGACTTCATAACACAAGCCCCTCACTATCTTAAGGAAGGTGTATCCCCCAAGGTCTTAAGCTGAAGCCCTAACCCCTTATGCCTCAGAATGTGACTGTACTTGGAGACGGGCCTTTTAAGAGGTAATTAGTTAAAATGAGGCCATAAGGATGAACCCTACTCCAATCTGACTGGTGTCATAAGGAAAGGAGATGAGGGCGGACAGAAGGACGCCAGGGATTGGAGTGCACAAAGAAAAGCCCAAGGACAGAGGCATCAGAAGACACCAACCCTACCAACACCTTGAGCTTGGACTTCCAGCCGCAGAGCTGGACGAGAATAAACTATGAGCTTCCCCATTTAGCAGACTAATACAGAAGGTTATACCCACTTTACATTTTGACCACTGCCTACCATGATTCAGAATGGCAAGTGAATACAATAAACCGAAAGGCTGTTTGGTTATACTTTTAATTATATGATTATAATTATACAATTTTCACTACTCAATATTTTGTATAAAACCAGTTACAATACACAAGATTTTCAAACTTGACAATACGTATCAAACTACATAGATATGCAAAGTTTACAGGCCATTATGAAGCTTTATCTTAAAAATACCTTCAGAAAATAAACATTCATTCAACCAGTTCTCTTGGCTTTATAAAATATGATTAGAAATATACATTTTAATAAAAAAATCAAGACAATGATGATCAAATACTGATTAATCAGTTACATTTTAAAACTTTTAATAATCTGTACATGAGTGCAGGTTAGATAAAAGTCTGCAAATTATTAATATAAAACTGCAGTACTATAATCAGATGAACTTATCTGCTGCTGACAGTTAATTCTACTGGGCAATTAAGGAGGTAATTTCCTACACAGTATAGGTGAATTGTCCAGTCTTTTCAACATATCTGTAGTATTTCCACTCAGCGACACGAGGAATACTTAGATTGAGGAGAAATGGAAAAGCGGCAGCTAGCCTTACGAGGACAGTCCTAGCAGGAGAGAACTATTAAAGAATTAAAATAGGTTTCTAAAGTTGTTTTTGGTGAGCACTGCTTTCCAAAATGCAATACTTTCTTTTAAAAATGTATGAAGAGAAACAGTTAAGCTACTTTTAGAACAAACATCAAAAGAGCGCATTGCTCATTTGTCATGAATGGTGGTGATTCAAGCAAAGGAAAGCCTCCAGGAGCTCTTGGCACGACACCACCCGAACGCCTGACTGTCTGCAGGGCACGGAGAACCGGCCGTCAGGCTCCAAGGGCAAGCACATCCGCCTCATGAGAACACTTGGGAACTCCTCGAAAAAATGTCTGGGCCCCAGAGAAGAGGTAGAAATCACCCCTGTGAGAGGGGAGGAAGGAAGAGAAGGAAGTGGGTGGGTGACAGCTAACAGGGCCAAGTTGAGAACAGAAGAATGCTGGAGACTAGGAGAGCAGCGTGCCACCTGGAAGCGGCTACTTGGACAAGAAGGCTACTTGTTTTAGTGAGGCACTGCTCAGGGTTTACCCCTCTTCACGGACAGCTAAGAGAGATTTCTAGTTTTCCTTTAGCATCACAAAAGAGAAGTCTGTCTATACTATACCCAGTTTTGCAGACACCCTTCCTTTGGACTATCTCTGACTTTGGACATGAGTCCCCCAAAAGCTTCAAGAACACCTAAAAATATTCACTTCCAATTTTAATTCCAATGGAAACTGTCTCAGTGTACTTCCAAAGCTATTTAAGGCTCTTAAGTTTAAAGGAATCTCTCCATCTGACGTGCCCTATTTCATACTCCATAGCAACAGGGTCTTTCTATGATAAGACATGAAGTTAGAATCGCAGAAGAGTCTGGGTATGTTGAAGTTTCCTTTGGGGAAAAAAAGAGTCCACTCTTATTCACAGCAAGAAGAACTTTCCGTCAGACCCAGAGACTTCCTGGATGCTACAGACGCCCCCAGTAAGTTTACTGCTGTGCTATGAAATCCGCCCGAAGCACGACCCCAACTCCCTGGGGCGCTCCAAGGAATGTTCGTTATGAAATCCCTAGTTTCCTAGGACTCATTTCAGTGGGCCTGTGAAACACCAAGATTGTTTAGAAAGAGCCACAGTGATAGCAATTCTAGCCGGAAACTTATGCAGTCAACACAAAAAGGCAATCTGTAAAATAAAAAGTACTATGGTTAACACTGAAGCCCAGATTCTTCACTCTTGGCCAAGACACCAAATGGCTTATTCACTGTGAGGGAGACAGCATATTTAACTTGTTCTGATGTGATAAAAAGCCAAACCAGGGTCAGTTCAGATGGAAGTCTGATTTTCGTAACTACCTGGATTATTTATGCAGGAGATGGCCTTTAAAATTGTCAAGGGAAGAAGAACTGCCCTGAGAATTCAATGTTTTATGCAAGGGCACAGTCTGAATACTTAGTATTGTCTCCTAGACAGCAAACGGAATGTTTCTCCTCCCACCTGGAGCTGAGTGAAGAGGGGTCTTCCCATCAGGTAAGTGGGTCTTTGTGTCTCTTCACTTCCGGGGATAGAAAACCACCTTTTCTTCTGAGATCTAGTCCGCAGTGTTTAAAACCCAGCATGACCCACCCTTGTTACACCTGATGGGGAAGAGCCGCTTGTTTGACCAAGATGGCGGCACCTGCCATCTCACCTCAAAGCCCATCAAATTTACTCCAAGAGAGTAAATATCAAAATGGAGCCATGGCCTTCTGGAAACGTTTTACATTAACAGACTTTAATCTGTTTATTCCAACCGCTTCTTACCACTCATAGTTTTGTTAAAAAGGCAGCTTTTTAAAATGGAATTGCCTGTTCACCTGGTTCATTCATCTTGTAATGGGAGGCATTTGCCTTCTCCAGCCTTTCCATATTGTACCCCTGTTCTCCAAACCAGGAGAGGCAAAAATTGGTTAACAATAACTAAAACCATTCACTTCTTATTATGGAGGGAACCAAAGTGACTGCAAAATACTCTTGTATTTTGGGCCCCGTTTTTTTTTGTTTTAGCAGCAAATAAATTGTTTTTGTGATTGCTTTCTATCACAGACTCTGCTGTTTCTGTAGGGTGGAGGGGCGAAGGCACTCTGCAAAGAGTTAGTTGTATTCCCTAACCAAAGGCAACAGTGAGTCTCTTATTTACAAACAACTGAAATCCAGATGTGAATAACTGTCACAGAAATCAAAGGGTGTGTGAATGGCCTTAGGCTGATCACATAAAAAAAGAAATCCACAATGCTACAGAGAAAGACCCTAATAAAGCAGTACCTTTTTTTTCTTTTTCTTTTTTTAGCCACCATTATTTGGGATGGCTGTTTCCAAGGGAAAACACCAACAGTGTTTTTTTTTTAAAATCATGTGTGGAAGGAAACAGGATTTTAATTTGTATGACTGGGCAACCGAACAGTGGACAGCCTTGGCATTCTCCAGTCCCTCAGTGACACAGAGGAATGACTTACAACCGTCTCCAGCTCTGTAGCCAGTTCCCTCCGGAGTCTCCCAGAGCTGGCACTCAGATGCTCTTACCAGTTTCGGTGGCGGGAGCACCACTTTGTATCACAACATCCAACAGTCTTCAAACACGGTTTCACAGGTTCTTGTTAATAAAGCACTCTTTGGTGGAAGACAAGCAGCTTGGGTACTTAACAGAGTTACCATTACAACAATGTTACAAATATTAAAGTGAAGGTGGTTAAACCAAATAGTATCAAATTACAGAAAGTGCCATTACGGAACGTAATGCCTGTTTTCTCTATAAATTTTGACACAGGGAGAACAGAAAATAAATACGTAAAAAACCTCCATCAGATCCTCACTTCTTCTGAAGGCCAGCAGCTAAAATGATTGCCATCACAGAGACACACGTGCACCACACAGACTGGTCAGCTCTCCCGACAGCAGAGGGCTTTGATATTTACACCTGAGACTAAATTTACAACAGCTTGTTTGTCATGAAACTTGAGACGTTTCAACAAAAGAAGAGCCGGGCCTTCTTCAAGTCACTGCTTGCGCCCAAACTCACGTAGTTATTTAAACTCCAGCAGACACTGTCTTCATCGAATGAACTTCTTAGGTGGGAAGCAGCTAAGGCTTTTGCAATTTTGTTTTGTTTCCAAATAAATTGTGCTAAGTCCTGCTGTAGTTTTCTGTTCCTAGAGTCTTCCTTCAGTTCTGGTCACAGGTTTTTACTTAACGCAAGACTGTTTTAGTCCTTGAAATGGAGGGACTACAGGGGGAGAAAAAAAAGGATTTTACCATGAAGGTTTCCAAGCGTCCCATACGTAGTTACCAAAAGACAAGGAAGGCAACATAATAAAAGTAGTGACATGCTAAAAAGTATACACTTTGTGGAATTCTTTAATGACAATTATTTTGGGAAAAGACAGTACAATATCAACCATAAAGTAAAGACAAACAGGAGAGAAAGGCAGAGCAGAAAAAGGTTCAATTCTGCAAAAAATAAAAAAACGATAAAAACAAAGAAAACAAGGGCGGGCGGGCAGAAGCGGAGCAATGCGAGTACCAGAATGCCATCAAGGGCATTTGCTGCAAAGCATTCCTTTTCCTTCCTTCCCTCTGAGGAACCAGGCTGTGGGAAAGGTGGAAAGAACGAAAAGATAAGAAGCGTTACTTGATTATTTCCAAAGCCAGAATCCGGTCACAGAAAAAGCTCTGGAGCCTCGAGCAGTTTCCAGTGCAGCCCCGCACGGACGTGTTGGACCCGCGCCGCCAGCAGGGCGTCCCCGGGGCAGCCGTGCCACCGACCCCTTTCTGTTCAAAACTGACCCGGACTGATTCTCACCCTACCTCCCTTCTTTCCTTCCCAATTTATTCTGGCAGCTTTCAACTCAACAGCAACTTTCAGAGAAGAAAGGAAGCAAAAGCGGAGAGTCAGAGAAGCCAGCTCTCATCTGGAGGCGCCGCTCGCTGGACGGTGACGACGCCCTATGAGAGTAGCTCATCTGAGTCCATCCCTTAGTTTTCAGGGACCCCAACAGAACACTGAGTTTATATAAGGGTCCAGGTCAACTGTGCAGCCAAGTGGGAAAATGTCTGGAATTTCAAAGGGAAATCAGTATTTTAGAAGATCAGAGGACACCGGCATTTTTTTAAAAAAGTTATTTAGTGACACCATTCTGGGGCTTCTAGATGGGTGTACCTTCAGAGATAATGGCAATAACAGAAAGACGGGAGTCCAGAGGTGGTGGAATGGACACTGAGCTCTGAGACTGTAAGGGGCAAGAAAACATGATGATGACCAAAGTCACAAATGAGAAGACTTAAAAAGCCAAAGGAGTCCTGAATGTAGTTCTCCCAACAGAAGGGCTCATGAAGACACATTCTCAGAGGCCAAGGAAGGCACCCTGAGCATTTACCTTCCCCCACGATACGAATAATTAGGTGCAAAATACCCCAAAAGCCATAAACATCAGGTTGGTTTGACAGGTGGAACAGAATGTGATGGTTCCTAATGACGTAACTTGGAATTAAAAAAATCACTCGTCCGGGACCATTTTCTTAGAAAATGAGGTTATCGTTTAAAAAAAGGAAAGAAAAAAAGACAGACTCCTCTGGAGAAACAGCACAAGCTTACAGAAACATGCACCCAATGGTACGCTGTGTCAAGACGTGAACTGAACTGAACTGATATCCCACGAGGTGGCTGCCGGTCCTCACTCAGAGGCACAGTGATGGAATTCTCAAGACTCTAAGAGCTCGTCAGAGAGTTAAGAAAGAATACTCGAAAACAGGCCAATTCTCCACTGGATTTAATAATTCTCAAAAGAGAAACAACAGAATGATTTATAGCTCTAACAGGAACTGGGAGAAGGGGAAGCCCACTGATTTACTTCCTCAGATGTGAGAAAGGGGGTCTCAGCCCTGAGGGTCAGTGTGCTCTCTGCACCAGCAGACACTCCAGCGCTCGGGGCCGGACTGCACACCGGGCTACAGCAGAGCTTGGCACCCGGGAGTCAGGTTTAGATGCGGCTTGTGTTCAGTGGATACATGAAGGAATGATCATCTGCCATGAGAAAAACATGGGGGCATTTCTTCCCAGCAGCAAAGATTTATGACAATACATAGCTTTCCAGCCTCCAAATAATTGCTCTTTTAACGTGTCTGTGGAAAAGTTGTCCCAAGTTGTACAGCCGCTCAGTAAACTGTCAAAAATCAAAAGACCCAAATCAGTGGAAAGTGAGCTTAGGTGAGATGTTCATCCCGGAAGCCTCTAAGAAGAGAACTGAACATGGGAATGAAAGGTCGGGTTCCTATGGCAGGACAGATATGACGACGGTGATGTGTAAACATCAACCTGCAAAGAGAAGGCTTCACAGACAGGCAACCTTGGCGCCCTGGAGGTATTTATTTTATACTGAAAGGTGTACTATTTAATTTCCTTGTATTGCTGTCTAAAGCAAAGTTTTCTATTCGATACTTTACAATTACTCCACAGTCTTGTAGTATTTTGTCCTGAACCAGATTATGCACAAATGCGTTAATTCCCTCATTACCCTCCAACCAAAAATGAATATTATTCAGTACGATAGAAGCTTCAGGTTACAGCCTGGCTACCTCAACTCCCACTATTTCCTAGAAGCAAGAAACGGGACGGACCTGTATGTAATGTATTTGCCTTTGTTTCATGAACTCTAGGTGGCTCACAGTTAAGGTGATGTGAACACAGGCCAAAGACCCGAAAGAGGCCAAGGAGACCCTGCATGAAGGGAGGTGGGAAACACACTCGAAGCCCAATTCTCTCTCGTTGGTTTATTTCTTCATCCCTCCCAATGTCTGAAAGTCCATTCTGAGAATTTAAAAAAGTCTTTGGGTTTTCGGCACTATCCCAAATGCCTGGAAACTGCTTTAGGCCATTTCAAAATTCAGTCAAGCGTATTCAGTCTGAACTCTACTTTCCATCCCTCAAAGCATCCGGTCCAGGGACCTCAGGCAGATGTTCACTGCAACCAGGAACCACCTCTGCTGAGAAGCACAAGTTTAGCTCCCTAGACAAGACCTAGATGGAAAAACTGCCACACGGCCACGCTCCTCAGAGGAACATGGTGTGACTGAGCACGCGTGGTCCCGACTCCTGGACTCTATTCCTCTGTGGCCTGAAGAGCACAATCCAGAAAAGCAGAAAGCATAATTAAATGTGCAAGACACACTCAACTGTAATGGAAGCCTGAGTAATTACACCTAAAAAAAAATGTTCATTCAAAACATGTCTATCCCCAACAGCAGGCTTTTTATTTGAATTTTTAATAGTTTAATTCACCTAAAAGTGTTGAAGTTAAAATGCTCCCATTTCCCCCTACTTATTGTAAAAAAGTTGGAGAAAAAGAAAACGATAAAAAAGTAAAACTCCCTAACTCTCCTACGAACTAGAGGAACTGTTAATATTGTGGCATATTTTTCCATGACCTGACTTCCATACATGCATAGAAATGTATGTATAGCTAAATATTCAAATACATATGTATAATATGTACAAACTTACACATTATACATGGATAGATGTATAAACATGTATGTATATTTGCAGACGTACACATTTCTATACAGTATTTTGTACATTTACGAAATCAGGGTAAGACTTTGTGATTTTCACGTGCAGCTCTTTTCACTTATTGCTTCATGAGCGTTATTTACCCAGGCCATTCGTTTTCTTTAAAAACAAGACTCCTGGCTCATTTGGCGTCATTCAACAATCGTTAGCCCATCTCCTCTTCCTCGCAGTTATAAATACCATACTGGTATTACGTTTTAATGTACCTAAATCTTTGACTTTTTGTCAGTATTTCTCTAATATTCTTCTCAAATCAAATTAGAGAGGAAAAAATTATGACTATTTGATACCATTCTATGAAAAATCCAAAATCCCCAAATTAAGAGCTGGTGCCCTCAACTACTTGTTCTAAGGCACTATCCCAGTCTCGTGTAAGTAAGCATACATAGTGAAATTATAATGAAAGAATCAGCAGAGAGGGGCAAATGGCAGAACTGAACAATTTCTTAAAAAAAACAAAACACACACACACACACACACACACACACACACACACACAGAAAGACACAGAGCTCTCCGGTTTGTAGCAAGTCCCTCAAGACACAGGCTGCTGGGACCTGCCCCGGAGACTAACTCAGTCGTCCCACAGCATCAAAGATATGAGGGCAGGAAGGTAAAAAAGAAGCAAGGAAAATCGTGAAGGATGCTTTAAAGTCTGGTTCAGACTATCTTCAGGCCGCTTGTGGTCTATTATAAGACAGGCGCTGGGCCATAAGCACAGGACCGCACATGTAGTCGACACCAGGCAAAGATACACAAACACAAAAAGGGTGCCTGCCTTCCACTCCTGTGATGACAGTAAGTAGGTTATCTGCTCTTCCCTCAAAAGGGGACTGCTTCTGGAATATATTAAAAATGAAATGTCTGCCTTCAGTTCATGATAAACATCCAAAAACAACAGTGAGAATGAATGGATTTGGTCATGGAACATGTGCATTTTCTTGTCATAACCTGTAATAACGAAGGAAAGGAAGATGCTGGGCTCCAGGTGAAAGCATGAACACCCCTGAGTGTGCACTGCGGCCAAGAGACCAGGCCCTAGGTAAAGAAGGATTCCAAACTCACTGTAGTTCTCGCATCCCCCCATCACACTTATTTGCAGCTAATTCTCCAAGAGTTATGCTGTATCTGACATACACAAAAATTTCCTCCGAGTCCGGACAGAGAGCTTTCGAAATTCAAAAACTTTTAAGTACAACCCTCTCAATTTCCCCTTATTCTGACCCCGAGACCACATTTCCAGTGTTGAGAACCACCTCTGAAAAAACAAAACCAACCCTACATTAGCAATGGCCCAGATTTTCTTAGATGATGAACAAGTCAAACACATTTGATTAATTTCCTATCACAGGGACTCCGCTTTCTCCTCTCTTCCTCTCTTCATTCCTATCTCCAGAAAATTAAACTGAAAAACCAATGCTTGGAACTTTTCAGAAGAGTAGGATTCTTTTCTCACCTTTTGAAACTGCTTCTTCTTGAAGCAGATCTGGTGATTCTTTTAGTAACGCCTGCACTGCCCGAAACGTGGGGTTCAGGTGTCTTACAGCTCTCAACACTGGGCTGAAGGATCACTCTGAAAACCGTTGGAAAAAAATAAGATCATATTCACTGGAACAATTTTCCAATACTTGACAGAGGAAGGCGTTTTTGCACTTCAGTGGCAAATTATTTTACGGAGAATTGGTAGGATTTTCCATAAACACATCTGCCAAAAAAATCTGAAACACATTTTCACATCAAAGTCTTTTTCATGTTCCCATGAAGGTTATACAGAGATAACCAGAATATACTTTGCTTTTAGAAAACAAATGACCTGGCATTTTAAGCAATTTCCACACCAAAGAAATCAATCAGTAAAACAAATCTTTGTGCCCCAAAGTCAAAGTAGATTCTCAGAATTCTAGTCATGAAAACAAGAAATCATTTTAAACCCCCAAATTCTAAAGATTGCGAATATAAAAATCTTTAAGATTGTCACCCTTAGGAGCTGAAAGTATGGGCAATAAACCCCAAATCTAAATACTAATGTTATATGACACTTCAAGTTTTAAAAATACGTTCAAGTACAATTTGAACTTTGTCTAGATTATAACTACTTACTAAATCACTAAGTACCATTAACATGAAAGCAAAACTGTTTAAATTTTGTGAAACTCGATTTAATTAAACTCTAAAATAATCTCAAGGAACTGATGCCTATGGGTGTAGGTTGCCCAGGAGGCAAATTCATGAGTCAGATGAACACCCTCAGATAAAGCCCACATAAAATACCTTGCTCAAAAGCAGAGGGTGTTTTGTAATTCCTCACTGAACGGTCATAGAGAAAACATCAAAAGATTTTATGTGCAATTCTTTTCTTCAACAGATAATGACCAAAATGCTGAACTGCATACACACACATTTATATATACTCAACTTTTACTTATCTGTAAGAGAAAACACTGCCTTAAAAATAAGTTTCCTCCTCTCCTGTCCAAACGAAGCTGAGAGCCGGTGACAACTTAGGAGAACCCAGCTCATGAGAGTAAACAGAAACCATTACAACCGACGAGGGGTCCCACCTCCTGTGCCTGGGTTACTGCCGTGTTAATTAATAACCAAAGCCGGGTCCTCGAAATGTAGCAAAGATCAGTAAATTCTTGTATTACCCAAAACACAGCATATTCAGCATTTAGTAAAACTCCGTACTTCTCATCACTAAAAAAAAGCAACGCGTGGCAGTGTACCAGAGTGGCAGCTGGAGGTCAGCGGTTTCCAAGCTGTTGGGGGGTGGGGGGCGCGGGAGGGGCTGCTCTCTCAGCTGTTTCACTTTATCTCCATAGTAGTTCTCAAAGCCTGCAAAACAGGCCTTCGGTCTCAGAGGGAAACTGATCCTGGGTAAATGAACCAATGCTTGACTCAGGATTTCTGACAAAGTTTATCATTCTAACAAAATAGAAAAGGTATATGAAGACAGTTGTTTGATGGAAGAAGGCAACCAGTTGCCCTGGTATAGGAATTCTACCTCCGAAACAAGGACTTAAAAATCCTTCTAATCATATTAAATGGGGGGGGGGCAGGAGAATGGTCTCTATTAACAGGATTTGAACACAGAATTTTTCACAAAGAAAAACAAAACCACCGCCAAACTCCACCGCCATTTCTGAAGCCCAGGCCCAGTGTGCGGTGCTGCCGCTGTGGTCCTGAAGCCTCGCACCTGCTCCACGAGGCTCCTGGTGTTTCTCTCCATCTATACAAATGGAGAACATTAGATCCCTGTTGGCTTTTTGGAAATACCACACCAACCTGTCAAATAATTTGAGGCCACTTATGGCCGAAAGTAGAGACAATCACCACCCTGTAAAATCATTAACATGAGAATAAAAACAAGAGCTTATACGTTACTTGCTTAGGAAATTTAAATCCTGATTTCTTAAATTAATTACTACTGAAATGTTTACTATTTGAAAAAAGAAATTGCTGCTAAATCAAATTTCAGGCTGATGGGAACCATCTTTTAAAAAGTATCTTTCCTTATAAAATTAATGTAAATAATTTATGTGAATTTTTTGAAAATAAAAGCGTGACAGAAACTTGGAATGCATTAATCACGCCAGTAGAGACTCAGGTCACTAAGAACACAGCAGTTACTTCATCTGTAGGTTACGCATCAGAATCTGGAACCCCCCAGCAGCTACACTCAGATGCCTGGGATCAACTCCCCACCACACCACAGAGCGGAATAAGCTGGCAAACTAGTGACGCAGTCACTCTGCCACAGGGTACGTGGGAGCCCACCACTTCCCACCTTGTGCAAACCAGGACAAGCACACGGCCTTGCAGAGAAATATTCTACGTACGTATTTTCTCCCTTCCATCTTTCCCTGGCAGAATCCGCAGTCCTGCTTTTTAGGTCTTGCCCATGCAACAGTTCACTTCTTTGCAGCCGCTTCTGAGACCCGGTATTCCGAGACTGAGACTTGCAACTTGAGGCATTCAGCAAAGCAAGTAACTGACGAGCCAGCCCTCTTACCTCTCAAACTACAAAATGCTTTGAACATAAATGTTCAATGCCAAGAAAAGAATCCATCAGTGCAACTATGCACTATTTACACTTGGTTATCCACTGACGCAGAACAAGCTTTCAGAATGACGGGCCTGAGGCCCCACAACCTTCAGACACACCTCTGCCACTGTCTCAGAATCTGATGAAGCCATCTGAGGTGTGTGAGAGTCTGATTTTCCAGGCATGCCAGGTAACGACCGATCAGGCCATGCCAAGTCAACAGCCAACAGAGGTGAATACCAGCAACGGTGACCGTAAGTAGTCCCCTCAAAAGATAGCTGCAAGGATTATTCCTGTTTACATCACTGTTACTGCTGAAGGTACAATGTTTGTTTCTGTAATTCCAAATTAGTCAGGCAAGGGAAACTGAATACTCTGCTTTGGGTCTACAAATGCAATGGCAAATATCAGTAATAACAATAAAAAAAAGATTATATCTTACATAGAATAGTGAAAAGAAAGGTGTCTGATAGAAACCATTCTTGAACTTACCCTGGGAAAAATAATACAACCACAAAGTGCCTACGTATTATTAGCAATGATTCCACCCATTTAGAACCCCACCTATTCGAAATACCTTTCCCACTCAGAGCAGTCTGGGAATAAATCGATGCAGTGCATGATGAACTTGAGTCAGAATACGCAGAAATCTAAGCTTAGTAAGAGGAATAAAGGAAAAAAACCAAAAAGATTATCCATATCAGAAATATCGTGTATCTGCCTATACAATAATAAACTTGTATTAATAAGATATTCAAGAAAATGTCATAATAGGAACATGTTAAGCAGCCTTGCCTTAATTTTGAAAAGAATGGTGTCTGCTGGATTTTTACATCTTTTCTAGCATCTGGAGACACTCCGTGAAGCCACAAAGTACAAGAGTTGGTTGCAATGGAATTCCACTTTGGAGGAGATCCTAGAAAGAACTTTCATATTCCTTTATAAATCCCAAGTCCAAGTTGGAACAAGAGAACAAATTCTTGAAATATGAGCTAAAGGAAGAGTTTCAGAGAAAGAAGAATGCAGCCTGGACCTCAGAGGGCAGTGGTGAACCACAGTCTCGCAAGACACACCCTCCTTCCGGTACTCTTGGTCACAACTGCACGGTGTTCCCCGGGGAAGCTTCCTGCCACATTCTACTGCAGAACAGAAGTCTGTTCACTGTTAAGGTCTTTGCTTACGGGTGAAAGATATCAAGAGAATACAGTATCTGCTATAGTCACCTAATAAGGGAGTTTTGATTACTCCTGGAAAAGTAAAGTGGGAGGAAGTAAGCCCAGTGACAATCATGCAGAAACACGAGGCTGAACAAGGGACTCCAGTCTTCTCTGCTGTCCTATTTCCACTAAACATCATTTTTGAGAACTGTACTAACTGTATTCCCCACAGGGGAGGATGTGAAATGAAGCCCAGGAGAAGATTCTGCTTGCTCAAGACAGAAGACTTGGCAGGCAAATAGCTGCGGCTAAGGGCACAGTGTCCAATGGCAAAGCTGAAGGTGAAACACGATGCAAGGCTCACTAGCTGCAAAAGCAAATCTCTACTAACAGCAGAAGATCAGTGGGCAAATTCTTTTTTGCTAGATTGAAAAGGATATGCTGAAGATACTTACTCTGGGAAATTGACTGAAAGAAAACCACCCCAATTATCCCAAACTCACTAAATATTTTTGATAGGGAAAAAAACCTACTTCAGTGACTTTAGAAATGGCTATTTCAAAAAATGCGTGGAGAGTTAAGCACAACTTAAAAACAAAATTTGTTATTTTTAATATCCGTACAGGAAAGGATCAGGGAAGGCCTCCCCCCACCACCATCCCATTAATTGAGAAGTTTCAGAAAAAAAGAACCTTTGAAAAGAGGCAAACCAACAAAGCTAGGAGAGCTGACAGTGAGAAAAACATGCACCATAAGAAACACACTGGCCACCAGAGGTGACCACACAGAGAAATGGAATATGGGACACTTACACAGCAGCTATTTGTCAAAGGGTCCCGACGGCTACTGTGTTCTGAAACCATCAAGACAGAATAGCAGGATGGGAAGAATGTAGTCACAAACAATCCACCAGATGACAACACTACACAGTGCAGAGGTCAGCACAGCTAGGGAACATCTGGAAAGGGGTGAAGGGGAAAGAACAGATGTTCAAATTGGGAAGGCAAAATAAATAAAATAATAAATAAATAAGGCCACGTGTGAATTCTAGACACCCTGTGATAGATACAAAGGGGTGGGAAACGAGGACGGAGTTTTGCTATTTTATGTGGGGGAGAAAATGCTATCTTCAGTTTTAAACTGATCTGGTTATTTGGTAACAAAAGATGAGACCCAATCTCTAGCTGGATAACTGCCCCATGTTAGCTTAACTGTGTGATACAGAAATCAGAGTTGTAGTTACAGGACTGAAATTCTTCAAAAAGCACAAGATACGCACACACAGAAAACTAAAGCAAACCAGAGAAAAAGGAGGGAAAACCAGCCAAACGACAAGCAGCAGCCCTGGACTGATAGTTAACAATGACTCACAGGAGGCACAACCATAAAAGAACACAGCACAGAGGAACTGATCTCACTTCAACGCAGGCCCATACGGCATCATCTAGTTCAGGCAAGCTGCATATTCTGAAAATAAGGACTAGGGAAGCACACCCAATCCTGAGCAACACAAAATGAGGAAAATTTCCCCTATGTATCAACATTATATAAATGTCCTCAGTTGTTTTCCTCATTCATTCTCCTCTTGTGGCCAAACTTGGCTTTCAGCCCATTCTCCAGGGGTCTAGTTTTTGGCAGTGAAGAAGGAAACCTCACAGTCTGAAGAGTGGTGACTCCATCCAGCTACTTCCAAATGGTCACCAGGACACATGTGACCAAACATCAAAGGCTCTATTGAGTATTTGCTTTGTGCGAGCACTGGGCTGATCAAGTCATAAGCGACTGTTCTGGCTTACTATGCGATCTTTATCGGTGTCCTTGTCATCGCAACCACTGAACAGGTTTATGGTATCCGGCGACAAGGGATTACGCTAAGGATGGACCTGAAATCGAATCTAACCTCACCCTGCAAGTTACACCTGGCACTCACTCCTTCCACAAAAACACAAACCTACTAATATATGCTAAGATTACAGGGGCTTAGTATTTAGACAGAACAGAAAAACTGGTCTAGGAACACTAGAGGACTCTCTATCCACCCCAAGTTTCATTTGCAGCTACTGATTTAACAGTGATCTTAAAGGCGGAATGGTCCGAATACCCAAGTGTCTCTGTCACAAATTTTTCATTGTTCTTCTATGAAAGCTCATGGCATAGAGTTATTTTCCAATGATGAGAGCACACCCATCCATACTGTGCTGTTAAGCGAGATTTAAAGCAAATTAGGTCTGTATTTTCACCTTATTCCCAGGTAGGGTACACTTGACTCTTCACACAGTTCATTTAACCCTAACAAACCTAGCAGAAATGATCAGTATGCAGAAAGACAGGCAGCAGGGAGGAAAGTATAAAATCTACCAAATCTGTTTTAGCACGGACGATAATACACTTGCCATCACGTCCTGCAGATCACGTCAAAGTCACGGTGCTGCGTGATTTACTGTCTTCGTGGCAGTCGGGATCAGACTCTGAGAAAAGGACTACTTTACAGTGTCTAACAACTTTAACTCTCCCCCAAATACTGTTTGTAAAATAGAAAACAATAATTGGAATACTATTTTGAGTACTGTAAACTTGCTCTTAAGAATCACCAGTACTTATATATTTTTCACTAACTTTCCTTCTTATAAATATTTTTATTCGGCTAAGTACCAACAGTGAAGCAAAACAGGTTACCCACAGTGCTAGAGGGGTCAGAATCAGGAGGTGGGGACTGAACTGAAATTTCTCAGCCCAAGCTGCTGTTGAAAACTCTCTCTCTCTTTTATTTCTGAAATACCACCACCACTTTGGAAGGAAAGGAAATCCCCAACTAACCTCTTCTTTTAGGGCCAGAAGAACTACACATAACAGCAAAAAAGGGAGGATTCCAACAGCAAGGAGGGTTTGAAAAAGCAGAAGAAGGGTAAGTAAAATGTTGTAGAGGAGGGGAAAGGGAAATCTACCCAGAGCAATCTAAAATTCCCCAGGGTTTTTACACTTCAGAGCTTAAAGGGATTTTAGCATTTGTCTTTTCCTTTAAAAGTACGGCCTAGGGGCGCCTGAGTGGCACAGCAGTTAAGGTTAAGCATCTGCCTTGTCTGCCTTCGGCTCAGGGTGTGATCCCAGCGTTATGGGATCGAGCCCCACATCAGGCTCCTCTGCTACGGGCCTGCTTCTTCCTCTCCCACTCCCCCTGCTTGTGTTCCCTCTCTCGCTGGCTGTCTCTATCTCTGCCAAATAAATAAATAAAATCTTTAAAAAAAAAAAAAAGTGCGGCCTAAAAGTTTAATTTTGTGTACGGGAAGGAGACAGACATCTTGGGAGCTATTCTACATGGTTTCAGGACTATAATTACAACTAAAGGGACCTTAACTAGCGCTTTATTTTATTATTTTTTTAAACTTTAACCATTTTCCTTGGTTTATAACTTAGGCCAAATGCTTCAGAGAGAAGGGCCGGTGTCCCTCTGGGGGTGAGGTGAAGTGTGCTCCGTCACAAGTGATAGTGGAGGCTGGTCTCTCCTTCAGCCACCACTGACCACTGCGCTTTCACCCCGGGACACCTCACACACCAAGGTGAACGGGAACACATCTCTTGTCGCCTTCTGGTTTCCAACAATAGTTAGAATTTTAGGCTTCATTCATTGTCTTCTTCTGTATTGCCACAAGCCTATCAGCTACGAAAGAGACTTTTATTGTCTCATCTATAGAAAAGAGCAACAAGTGATGTGACCCCTCCAGAACACAGATTCACAAGGTAGCAGACTCAGAGTTACTGAAGGAAATCTCCTAGAAGCCCTATTTAACAGGAACTTTTGACTAAGCAGAATTCCCATCCCAACTCCCAAGTTGACTTTTCATCAGAAGCTTTTGAGAAATAAACTGGATGGTGTAGATTCATAAAAACAAAACAAAAAACCTGGGCACGACTAAAAGCAACCCACAAATCACCCATGTTCTAGGGCTTGTGGCCCCAAGCCCTGGATCAGCAGTGCCTGTGATACTGGAAGCTTGCTAGAAATGCAGTCACAGACCACCCCCCAGGCCCAAAACCATAATCTGCATTCTGACAAACCCCCAGGAGACTCAAACGCACGGTGAAGTTTGAGCGTTGCTCTAGGGAACTGCTCATCCCTATCATGCCTCCTCTGACCTCGGAAGGATTATCTGGAGGACCTACGATATTTCCAAATAAAAAGAACCATGAAGGCCTTAGATGAAGACTTACTGAAATTAAAATCTAAGTGGCATCTGGAGTTAAATAAATAAACGACATAAAATGCACCGTTCGTAGAGCTTTCTCAGTTTCATGCTGTACCACCACACTGCAGAGAAGGCTCTGGGAATGCTGACGCCTCTCATTCACATGGCCCTTTACAGCTTCCTTCTTTTCCGTGGGTCTTTTAAGAACGTCCCAAGGCAGGGGCCCACGAGGACACATGCCTTCCGTGTAATTCTACTTCAGAACTTTAGGTAAGAAGGAGATGCCAGTGAAGAAGCACTGTTAATTAAAAAGAAGGCCCGTTCTTCTCTGCCATGACCATGTATGATATCATTAGGCCTTTACCATATTACAAGATGATTACTGAACAAAACGACTGTCTCCATCACCCCCAAAAAAAACCATAACTGGAGGGGCGCCTGGGTGGCTCAGTCGGTTAAACGTCGGCTCAGGTCATGATCTCGGGGCTGTGGGATTGAGCCCTGCATTGGGCTCCACGCTGGGCATGGAGTCTGCTTAAGATTCTCTCTCTCCCTCCCCCTCTGCCCCTCTCCCCCTAAAAAAAAGAAAAGAACATAACTGGAAATGTGGTTCCCCACAATGAAAAGGAAAGTTACTATAAGGAAGGAATCCAACAACATAAATGAAAGCATATACTAAAGAATATACTAGAAAAAAGTGCAATGGCCAAGTTTTTAAATGCTACGTATTTTTCTAACAATCCTAGATGTTCCATGAGGTTGAATCCCAATTAGCACTTACATAACCAAGTCCAGGTGGGCATACACACTAACAATGAAACTTCCCATCCCCATACTAAACCTTCTTCTGTAACTTGAAAATAACTCCTCAAACAAAAAATACAAAATTATTATTTAATCTAGTTCATTATTACCCTAAAATAACAGGACATTAAACCACAATGTCATCACTGATTAAATTCTACCATATCTAAACAAACTGTCTATAATATGGTAATGAATTTAGGGACACTCACAATCTCAGTAACTATGGACAAATCTGTTATTCTGTGGTTTACATCTGCTGCCACGCTCATGAGGACGTCACATGGTGATTAAGCATGTGAAAAAAGCATTCCCAATACTGCTTTCCTGTACACAGAAGCTAGTGAGGTTACAACAGAAGACGGAGGTAAGGTACAGCCAAGAGCTTCCTGTTCAGCACCCCTAGATTTTAAATAATGTAAATAACCATTGCAAAGTGGGATAATGGGCTTGCAACTATGGAGAAAAACATACAGGAAAAAATGCTCACAAAGGACGCGTATACATATCAAATAACACCAACCACACAAAGGAAACCAGACTCACGTGAGGGGAATAGCGTTTGGTTTTGACTGTCTTCTGCTTTTCAGGGCCCGAAGTCTATCACCTTGTGTCACTCCATGGATTTCGTCATCCTCACTGTACTGTACAAGTAAAAAAACACTGAGCTAGTGACTTCGGTTGTACTTATTAAGGCCACAAAGCACAGAAGCTACATATATCCATATACACATACAAACAAACTGCTGAACTCTAAAAACTTTGCTGCTTTCAAAATAAAGCTACAGGTCACATTTTAAGACAACCAAAAGCTGACTTTACAGACACAGAACTCTATAGCACTCTTGTTATAAAAAATACTGTGAGGAGGCATAACGGGTTTTCAATAATGAAAACATCCTTTTTAAAATTTCAAATCCACTTGCCACCACTCAATATAGTGCCACTACCCCCTAAAGTCTCGATTCTTTAAAGTTTTCCATTTGAGAACAACTGGTTCCCTAAATCAACTGTGGCAAAATGGGAAAAAGGTGGGGCAGGGGGCACACAGGGAGGCGTCCCTAGGTCCACCTAACGAGCTTACTTCACATACCTCTTTTTTCCAGTGCATAGTGAGTAAAACAATTCTAGTTTTATGGACATATGACCTTATTTTAACTATTTTGAGTAAAAAGTTCCTAGAGGTGGCTAGAAGTATTAAAAAAAAAAATGTGTGACAATAATCCCTCAAAATGTGCTTTATTATTTTATCTACAATTTTCCCCATGCCCTAGAAGGTCCTCAACAGCACTGAAAACAATGACAACAGCGTGACGGGGATGGTTCGATTACCAGTTCAGGTTCTTGCTTGTCTTGATTTTCGACCCCATTGATTGAAATGTCATCAACAGCCAAGAGGAGTTTTGAGACAGCTGCTCTGTGTTTTCCATTCTCCTGACCCCTTAACTTTTGACGAAAATAGTCACCTTCCAACCAGAGGCTTGCCTGTTTCCTAGAGCATTTAAATAATATCATCAAAATACAGCTTTTCCACAAAGACACATGCAAACGATTCTCTCCTACAGACTATCTGTTGTTACTGGAGACTAAGAAAAATCCTACTTCCCATCATTTTCCAGACCCATGTGTTCCCTGAGGAATTACAAAGGTTCTCTGTCTACTTACATCACCAAAAATTGTTGCTGCGGTCCAATCACAGAGCCAGGCCTGCAGATTCGGACCCAGGCAATGGTCTCAGCTGCTGTCATCCTGTAATGCTTCATGATGTAGCAGGCTATCAGAGTGCCTGTTCGTCCGAGGCCAGCTAGAAAAAGAAACAAACCAAAGGGACCTGGTCTCATGTACTCCAGAACTGGGTTGGGCAGGCACAATTTTTTAGAAGGCTTCCCATGACTCTGCTTCCCTCGACAGTCGTTCTTAAGTTTGGATGCACACAGTAATCACCTGAAGAGTGTTAAAAAATACTGGGTCTCACTTCCAGAATTCTGATTTAATTGGTATGGGATACAGCCTGGACATGGAGATTGCTAAAATACCCCAGAAGGGAGAACTTGTGAGTGACAACCTTGGATATTTAGCAAAGGAGATTTATAAGCAAAGTATTGAAGGTACAGCCTGGCTTCTCCTTATTACAGTAAAACACGAGAGAAGACAGATGAACTGAAGAAGGAATTGTTAAGCAAAACAGAAACTAAACATTTAGAAAATTCTAAGCCTATCCATATTACAAATAGTGAGAAAGTGTGTTCTGGAGTGAACACCAACAGTGTAGTCAATGATCCACTCCATAAAGTGATTACCTACGGATCTAATCAGCCATCTCAGCAGAAGCCAAAAACAGTGTTGGGACTGATTATACCAAACAGACACACTGCCAGTCCGAACTAAAGGAGATACACAGAGGATGAAATAAAGGAAGGCTTTCAGGTTTCTGGGATTCTAACAGGGGTAACAGAAATATCTCACTGGAAACATGCCTCATCCTTCAAGAAAAGGGAAGCATAACCCCAAGGGACCAACAAGCCTACCACTGCTACCATAAGCCCCAGGGGCAAGGCTGTCTACTCCTGGGTTGCAAAGGGTAGGGCCAGCTCTGTGGTCAGTGGGTCAGACTATTTCTGCCCACAATCTCAGGGGCACGGCTGCTACCCAAGTGGGCCTGCGTGACAGGGAATGAACCAGAGGGTTATTTCTGAGCCTTAAGATCTAAAAGCATTTACCTTGCCAGGTTTTGGACACTTGCTTGGGACCTGTCAGACCTTTCTTCTTCCTGATTTCTCTCATTTGGAATGCGAAGGCCTACCCGAGGCATGTCCACTATTGTATTTGAGATGCGCTTAACTTGTCAGGTTCCACAAGTTCACAGCTGGGGGAGAATTCTGTCTCAGGAGGAATTGCACCTGGAGTGTCACCTATTACCTGACTTAGAAGATGTTTAGATGAGACTTTGGACCTGGCACTGATTTTGGAATGGATTAAGTCTTTGCAGGCTGTTGGGATGGGCTGTCATACGAGGACATGAACATTGGGCAACCAGGGAACGAGGTATTATGGACTGAATTGTGTCCCCTGCTCCCTGCCTCTCCAAAAATCCATGTTAAAGTAGTAACTCTCAATGTGACTATCTCTGGGGAAAAGGCCTTTATGGAGGTAATTAAGGTTAAATAAGGTCACGTGGGGAATGCCCCAAATCCAATAGGACTGGTGTCCTTAGCAGAAGAGGAAAAGACAGCAGGAGTTGAGTGTATACAGAGGACAAAAAGAAGACAGCTGCCTACAAGCCAGGAAGAGGCCTCACCAGAAACCAACCTTAGCGGCATCTTGATCTTAGATTTCTAGCCTCTGAAATTGGGAAAAAATAACTTTTGTTTAAGCCACACAGTCTGTGGTACTCTGCTGTGATTCCCCAAGCAAATTAATACACTCCCTAATGAATCTCACTTTCCACTTAATAATCCAAGCTTTACACGGTCATCAGTTCTCTCTCCAAAACAAAAGATCCAATCATTACCAAATCCTCTTCAGGTTTTTAACTCGTCACCAGTCAACCTCAGGGTTTCTCAGCCTTAGCACTACTGGCATCTGGGGCCGGTGTGAGCGCTGTCCTGTGCATTGTGGGCTGTTTAAGGGCAACATGGGCTCTACCCACCGAGCATCTTCCCAATTTGTGAAAACAAAAAAAATGTCTTCAGACATTGCCAAATGTCTGCTGGGGGGTCCAAAACCACCCTGAATGAGGGTGATAGTAACCTCAACTGCTTACTATAATTTACAAAATGAAATAACCAGTGTTGGATTTTAATGATTTATTTTTTCTTAATTGTGGCAAAATATACATGACATGAAGTTCACCACTTTAACATTTTTGTTCATGTATCATTTTCCTGGTTTTATTTATTTCTGTGTTTCCTTTTAGCTCACTGAGCATTTTTAATCAGCTGTTTTAAATTCTTTGTCCTGTAATTCAAAGACCTAGGTTTCTTTAGGGCCAGTATCTGGAGATCGTTTTAACCATTTTTAGGCGTACATTTCAGTGGCATTAACCAACTCACTGATGTGCAAACATTACTACCATGGNTCTTTGTCCTGTAATTCAAAGACCTAGGTTTCTTTAGGGCCAGTATCTGGAGATCATTAACCATTTTTAGGCGTACATTTCAGTGGCATTAACCAACTCACTGATGTGCAAACATTACTACCATGGCCTCTGGGTATTTGAGACAAATGTGTATTCCCTTGTTGGGGGGCAATGTTATGAGTGCGTCTGTTATTCCTAGTTGGTTTATCGTGTTGTTCAAATCGTCTATTTCCTTTCTGATCCTCTATCTGGTTGTTTTTTTCCATTATTAAATGTGGGAGAAGTTAAATAAACCCTAGTACATCATACAATGTATTACTACACATTCATTCATTCATTCAGTACTTATTAAGTGCCAAGGCACTGCTTTAGCTGCTGAAAACATAGCAACTTGTTAGAACATAAGCTCCAAAAGGAGAATCCCCCAAAGTCTGCTCTGCTCACTGACATATTCTAGAACATATCAAACAAAAGGCACTGATACATATTTGAGAAATAAATGAATGCTTGTCTTTTTTTTTTATTCACTTATTTTAGAGAGAATGTGCACATGTGCAAGAGCAGGGGGAGAGGGAGAGAGAATCTCAAGCAGACTCCCTGCTGAGCATGAGCCCAACACGGGACTCGATCTCATGACCCTGAGATCATAACCTGACCCAAACCAAGAGTTGGACACTTAACCAACTGAGCCACCCTGGCACCCCTAAATAAATGCACTTCAGTGTGATAAGGTTTTGTAGGGTTACCAATGAATAGAATTTAGTTTATTGTACTTTTCATATGAAATTTGGGTTTTGAAAGCACTCTGTATATGCGCAGCTTTTTAATGTCAATCGTACCTCAATAAAGTGGTTTTAAGAAAAAAGCAACTTACAAACAACGAGAAGAAAGGCAGCTTCATGTGTCCTGGCGTATAATCAAAATGGGCATGGTGTGTTTCTAAACATACATACATGCATGTCCACCATTCTTTAGCCAACCCTGGAAACGTACCTTTACAATGTACTGCAATGGCACCCTCTGCGTTTTCACAAATATCCAGAAATTCTTTGACGATGGCATCAGTAGGCGTGCTGCCATCCGCAAAGAAAAGATCATAGTGATCGAAACCAGCATTCGTAAAGCGTTTGGCATCATACATCCTTTTATTCAGACGAATAATGGTAGTAACGTTGTGATTCTTAAAATATGGAATATAAGCCTCAGGAGAATGTTGGTGGTAACCTACATAAAGAAATTCACCAGATGCTGTCAAATGCAGAAAGAAAACAATGGATAACAATTTTACCTGTAATTGGGCAGAAAGAGTACCTGGACTAGGGACTGAATACCAACTTGATTATAACTGGAAAAGCACTAATTTAAGAAGTTAAAAGCCAGGCAGAATGATGTACTAAAATGACAGAGTATATTTAAATAATTAAGATGGACAAGCGTGGTTTAACTCTTTGGCCTCTTTCAAAGGAAAATACAGGATGGATACTTTTTTTAATAACAAAACTATACCAGGTCCCCTATTTTTGCATACCGCTTTCAAGTTTGGTTCTTGAATGAGGTCCACAGAAGGCAATAAATCGGTCTGGTATTATCCAATTTAAATCTCCATTTTCTGCTTTCTGCAAAGGGAAGATCAGTATAATTCATTTTTAGACTTAATCTCCTGTCCACATCCCTTCTCAACACTGAATGTCTGAAGGACTTCAAATCCATTTGTTTTAGCACAAAAACTGTTTATAAATGACCAGGAGAGAGGAAACTAAAATTTAGCCTGCTATGAGTATTCCCAGGGAATAGTTAAGTTCTCCTGGTCCCAATCACTTTTCTTAAAAGAGTATCTTTGCTCGGACAGTCAGCTTTTGGAAAATAGAGCTGATAGTTGCTACCTAAAATATACCAAGTATTTTGGTTATTGGATCCACATAAATCCTCATGTGGTTGCTGCTACTTAATAAGAAAGCAAATTTTTTTTGCTATGAGGGAATCTAGAAACTTCCCTATTTCCCTGAATAACTAACTGGCTTCCGATACAAGCAATCTTGACTCCTTCAACAAAGGGAAAAAAACCAAAATCCTTGATTTCTTGGTGTTTACACCTTATTTCTAGAAGACACACTTCCATCATTCTGTCAGTTATTTAGTAAGAGGGTCAATGAGAAATCTTCACTAAACCCACCAGGATATTTGAAATTATAGGTACACTAAGATCACAGTATATCTCTAGAAAAGAACATGAACATAAACTGAAATTTAAAACACTTTACTTTGTTATTAAGTCCTTTCAACTAAGTTACCATACCAATTATTATAAGATAAATACAGCTAAACTTTAACAGTAATAGAAATGGATACACAAAGACTTAAGCAGGAAGTGGAAGACACTTGATAGTTTAGAAGGAAAGAACTAGCAATAAAAACAAGATCAATTAGCTTTCAATTGGGATATATGTTTTGTGCACCCAAGAACAAGTAAGAAATAAACTGGGAGTTGCCTGGATATCTACAGGCCAGTCAGGTAACCCAAATCCAATGTACCTGACTTAATTACCAGTGAGGGGAGTTAATGAGCCCACGTTCCATACTAAAAGGACTAAGCAGGAATGAGAATGTGTCCAGATATTCCAATTTTGAAATGAAACCAGAAATCTGGAGTTTTTAATGAGGAACCTATGATTAGATTTCATTGAATCACACACATCACAGATTGCAAGATGCATCCTGAGTTCAGAGAAGTTAAAATGGGAAAAAATGGGCATCATGGAATCAATGAAAGACACTAAAGCAAAATTTTTAAATACACCACAGAGACTAAACAAAATGACCCATGGTCTGTAGCTACCTAAACAGTTTCTTGTGTCTCAATGCAGTTTCACTGAAAGTAAACAGCATTTGTGGGCAACCCTGCTACTCCCCGCAACACTGCCATTTCTGCATTAGTGAGAGGGATCTAATTAGCACCTATATCACTCCTTAGTAACATATAAAGACATCACTCTGCTCCACTGAAGAAACACCAACTGGCATTCTTCCTAGTTTTACTTGCCTAAAAAGAGAAAGTATATTTTATTTTAAATGTTTAATTTTACGAGGACAAGCACAAAAATAATGGTATTAAGTTATATTTACTAGTTTAAGATGCAAATTAAAAATATATTGTACTTCAGAAATGTACTATTAGAGAGAAGATATGGTTGGCCCGGATGAATCAATCATGAGCTATGCTTTAGATCTTTGTACATCACAGTGGTGACTAATGGTCACTATTAAAACAGTTCAGTTATACCTAACAGTTTAAAATAACAGTTACTCTAGAAATCGATTGTGAACAGACAGTTATCTGCGGATTACAAATACTGATGCATTAAGTGCTGTCTGTGGAATCTCTCCATCATGCGTGAGAATGTCTGCTCAAGATAACCACAGTAGGGTAAAAAGACAAGATTCCATGAGTATTCTTGGTGAAAAGACCTTTAGCATAGCATCTTACTCTCTATTTAAAGGGTAAATGGTAGAATCAAATTACTTATTCTTTAAAAAACAAATGCACTGCATTCGAAAATGTAGAGGACATCTATTGCTTTGCCTTCCTGGACTTGCTTCCCTCTCATCTGTGTGGTTCGATAGGGCTGATCCCAGCACTTCACTCCAACCTCCGAGATGGCCCACCCACCAACAACCCTCACCAGGAACACAGTCTGGTTTAGGGCTAGGGATACGATCTAAGGCAGGCCAATGAGGAACTTGTGGGTCTTTTCTGATGAGTTTGCCGAGAAAATAAATCAAAGCTACTGGTCGACATATTTGTCACTACTGGGGAGCTTTAGTCCAATTTCTGATAAGTACTGGAGTACATTAATGTGGTCATGCATGAAGTTACAACTGCTCCTGGATTTTTTATTTATGTAAGCCAATAAATTTTCCTTTTTTATTTTAGCTATTTGTATTTACTTTCTGTAACGTACAACCAGTAGTGTCTTGACTTCGTACGAACAAAAGGTTATGATAAAAACATATTTTCCACAGGTAATTAGATACATATAATGACTATTCATCTCATCAGATCCTATGCTAAGGGTTTTATGATTTCCTCATTTAATCACTATATGAAAATCATCAATACTCAAAAACAAAACAAAACAAAAAACATTAAAGAAAAATGCCCATAAGCACATTCATGCACTCTGGAAAGATGCATCAAATGCAGAAAGCAGCACTAAGAACTGAAATGCAGAACTGGGGGTAAGAGGATAGAGACTTGAAATTTGTTTTTACTCTATACACATCTAAATTGTTCACTTCTTTAAAAAACAAGAATATTCTCTCTGTAAGTAAAACATGAATAAGGGAGTTAAAAGCAACATCCTTGGAGACTTACTTCATAGTGTTCATATTCATCAAGGTTAAATGAGTTGAAATTAAGGAAGTCATACTGCATTGCCTAAAATCCAAAGGAAAGCTTTTAAGAATAAAGATGTAAATAAGAAAACAATTTCCAATCCAATTTCCTAATTAAAAATTTCAGCAGGTACCCCAAAAGAGCATTATTATATTTAGATTTTGTTCCACTGACTAGTTTTCAAAGAAGGTGGACTATGCGTTTTAAATGCTTCCATTATCTGGTAGATTAGTTATAACAATATTTAGCAGATCATGCTAAGCAAAATAAGCAGAGTATCTAAATTCTGAGACAAAGACGAGCTCATGGCCTTTGTGAAGTGTTGTCCCTGCTCGATGATCCCCGAGCCAAGCAATATGTAAGCAAGAATTTTTTTTTAATTGAAGTACAATTGACATACAATGTTTTATTAGTTTCAGGTGTCCAACATAATGATTTGATAATTCTATACATTACTCAGTGCTCACCACAGTAAGTGTAGTCGCCATCGGTCACCATACATTATAAATACTACTACTGACTACATTCTCTAAACTGTACTTTCCATCTCTGTGTATAAGCAAGATCTTCTTGATCAGAAAGGTATTCTTGGTTCATAAGGGGTGACTCCGTAAACACAGCTTTCAAAATTTAAACTACTAAATATGAATGAAAAATAAGGCTTACAATACCAAACAAAAAAGCCCCCATTTTACAAAATATAGTTATTTAAATTCTAATTCCAAGACCATGATGAATTATACTTCATTGAATTCAAAATACGCAATACATGTCACGCTATTTGAATTAGAGACGTTCCTAACAGAATGATCAATAAAATGTAGTTTATAGGCCATTTCTATTCATAAGGAGAACCTATAAAAGCCGCATGAAAATTAAGTCACAATTATATTTATAAATGTTTTATATATGCAGTAATATTCCAAATCAGCTACCAACAAAAAAACGTTTAAATTGAAAATCAGAAGCTGTAGAATAAAATTAAATATAAAGCGAGAAAAGCAATCTTGGCCTATAGTTCCTGCTAATTAATTCGACTTTGGATGCAGTATCTGATTAAAAAAAAAAAAACTAAGCTGAGAAATAACAATGGAAACCGCTATTGAATGTCATAGCAGACCATTTTCAAGGCTAAGTTTTTCACCTCTCCTTTTACAGGAGAGAAGGCAGCCCTAGGATCAGGACAAGTATGCCTGCCTATATTAGCAGTTCCCAGGGTCCACCTGCAGAACTGTAACTGCAGCTGGAGGGGTTCATTTACACTTGCTGTCCCCCCACCTCTTGAGCATGCCCGCTGCACAGGACCTGCCTAACCTAAGGCCTGATGGAGCTGCCTCAAAGCCTATGGCAACGAACCCGACCAGCTCTATCAGCCACTAGACTCAAACCCAAAAAAAACTTAAGTTCCATACCTTGTTGCCTAATACAGGAAAAAAAAAGTATACTAATCAATCTCCGAGTTTGTATAGTACTTCTCAAAATTCTCAGAAAGCCACTGTGTTTCATTATACAAGAAAGGAAACCCAAGTTCCTTCTGCCTCTGAAAATACAAGTCGTATAAAACTTGAGATGTTGGGGTGCCCGGGTGGCACAGCGGTTAAGCGTCTGCCTTCGACTCAGGGCGTGATCCCGGCGTTGTGGGATCGAGCCCCACGTCAGGCTTCCTCTGCTATGAGCCTGCTTCTTCCTCTCCCATTCCCCCTGCTTGTGCTCCCTCTCTCGCTGGCTGTCTCTATCTCTGTCAAATAAATAAATAAAATCTTTAAAAAAAAAAAAAAAAAACTTGAGATGTTGTCAAAGGCCTATTTGATCCGTGGACAACTGATCTACAATTCTTGTTTCTTGTGCTGCCCTGACATTCAAGACACATGCCTGAGGGAGTGAGTGTTATAACCAGAGTATGCTGCGTCACCTAACTCCAGGGGACCCCATTCATTTAGAATGTGATATGAAAGGCGTCCCTAGGAGTCAAAGACAGCAGGCAGCCCTGGTTATAAAACACAGGAGTTATTTTTAAATAGCTTTGACAAAGCAGTGGTGACCTACTTAGTCTTATATAAAACCTAGTAACAAACTAATGGGCTATACAAATTCTTCTGTTGAACTAAAAATTGAATGCTTGAAGATACAAAAACGAAGTGTTTCTATCAGTTACTGTGTTCTAGAAATGTCCGTTGTAATTAGGATCAGTGGATACAGGACAAATAAAATACAACAAATGAGAGAGAACTTGGAAATCAGTAATCTACTTTTTGTTTCTCTTTGAAATCACAACATACTCAAAGCAAGTCTGGCTTTAGCACCTAATTACGTAATGATCTCTTACTGTCCTCTGCTGCTCAAGTGGCTTTTCTCCCAACTCATTCACAGAAACACTCAGATTCAGAAAAACTTCTCTGGTTTGGCGTCATTCTAACATTAGTGGGGAAATGGGGTATCTCTGACATCATATACATCTTGGAAGATCTTTATGGAAGAAGGCCTAGCCTTCCTTGGACTGTAGTTTTCCAACTCAACACTAGGCGCATCCCACGAATCACTTACCTTCTTTACTGCATGAAAACAGTCGAGGAGTGTAATGTAGAAATTGCAACTTCCATAGGCAGCATCTCTGAAATTCCAAAAGTATTGAAATACATATAGCTCAGTTAATTTAATTTTCTGTAGTACACTTGCCTCAAGACAAAGCTGACTAGAATTTAAAATCAAACCACAAATTAAGAACCAGGCTCGAAAAAAATAAAAAATAAAAAATCTTGCCTTTTGGTTTTTAAGTCAAGGATAAGTCACTTATAAATTTCACTGCAGTTTCTACCTATTCCAGTAGATAGTTTTATAGGTGTGGATCAATAAGGACGATTTTCTAAATTTCAAATGACCTCTCAAAATAATTTCTGGCCTTGATGAGTAGGCTTCAAAAGTTTCTTCTTAAGTTCTAATCAGTAATACGTTCCCCACCCCACAAAAGGGCAAGGCATTGCATTTTCTTCTTCAAACTGGAAAATACCATATTAAACTGTTACCAGGAAAGCCTACACATATACACACACATACATATATACGTGTGCAAGTGTAAGTATGTGTATATGTCCATCCATGTAGGAAAAAATACTGAGAAATCAAGGTAATATGTAATCCTAGATGCAAGCTAAAAAGCAGTCTGCTCTTCTCATGCTTTTATAATCTTTAACAAGTTAACTGAATAACTTGTTTCTGATTCTTAGAAGATTAGGGTACCAAGAAAACCACAAGAACTAAGGGGTCAACCACTTTAGTACTCCTGGGGAAGTGTTTGAATTAGTTTACAGACAATTCCACCCAAAACTGCGTCAACAGCTATCAGTAATCTTACCACAAATCTCTTAATGTCAGTTAAGATTTTGTCTAGAAAAATAAGGCCATCCTCCACTCCCACCTGCTTCTCCTTTCCAGCTACCTTGAGCCATTATGAAGTGAAAATGTTTGGAATTAGGCAAGATAAAAATTAATTTATCTGTGATCATTCTAGAAATGCCAAACAACTGTGACTCTCTGAATGGTCCTTAATTTGGTTCCTTGGTGGAACCAGCTGCTTTTGAAGCGATCATTATTAATTGCCTGCCTTGGTTGGGTTTTCACATTGTATTACTTACCTGAAAAATTAAACAGCACATTTTAAATTTTCCACTTACACAAACCTTTAGAATACAGACATTTATAGCAACATGAACACGGGGGAAAAGAATATCCTTTTTACTTCAGATAGTTTTAGACATTACTGTCTGAATTGGTTAGAATTACTGAGGTAAGTTATATGTTAGCCTTCATAGGACTGCACACAAAGTCTTATGACACAGCATTTTTTCCTACAAGCTTCTGAATTTAAAAAGCTGCTCTTCTAAAAGCTAGAAAAGTTCTCTACGCGGCCTAGAAAATGATTTTACCAATTGTTTATTGGCAATATTCAGGAAGGAGATAAACAAAATGACCCACAGCAGTTCTCAGTGTGGTCCCTGTTCAAGATCTATCTCTGTCTAATAAATAAATAAAGTCTTTAAAAAAAAAAAAAAAGCTAGGTCCCAACTCTCCAAAATGCCTACGATATGACTCCATTCACATGAAGTTCAAAGGCAAGAAAAACTGATGTGGTAGAAATCACAGTAGTGGTTACGTGGGGGGTGGTTACTGACTAGAAAGGGGCCGAAGGGACTCCTTAGGATTGCTGGCAGTGTTCTGTACCTTGAACTGGGTAGTAGTTACATACACACATGAGATTAATGGGTTTCTTTCAACTGTATTAAGATATACATCATGGGGCGCCTGGGTGGCTCAGTCGTTAAGCATCTGCCTTCGGCTCAGGGCGTGATCCCGGCGTTACGGGATCGAGCCCCGCATCAGGCTCCTCTGTTGGGAGCCTGCTTCTTCCTCTCCCACTCCCCCTGCCTGTGTTCCCTCTCTCGCTGGCTGGCTGTCAAATAAATAAATAAAATCTTAAAAAAAAAAAAGATATACATCAGCTGAAAAAAATATATGAATGTCTAACAAATGTTAGCTAAGGACAGGCACTATACTAGGTGTTTTATATGCAGGATGTTACTTAATCCTCATACCCCATTAGGGAGATCCTATGTCATTTCCACTTATGGACTAGGAGATCAAGGCCACATTTGTAAAGAACAAGAGAAATTTTAGTGCCAGAACTGAGCGTCAAACTCCCCTTGGTCTGACTACAGTCAAACTATAAAAACTATACAATACCAGCTCCCAAGAAAATAGAAAGCAGAGGCCCCCTTCCCTCACAAAAAATCAACTAAGAAGCAAAGGAGTATTACAGGTGATAATCCCAAACAACAGCAGTATATGCTCTTCCTAACAATAATTCTAAGGTATCAAGAAAATATTGAACTACATTTTATACTATATTTTCATTTAGATGGCAGTGAAATAGCGATATAATCCATTAAAAAATCATATATATGTATATACAAGCATATGTAAACCCAGTGGTTAAACAATTCTATCTAAGTTGAATTAAATATAATTAAATATTGCTACGGAGCATAAAAAGTTTAACTGCAAATGAATCCTATTCTTATTAACAACTATATTTATACTGTGCACTTAAAGTGCAAATACTTATGCACTTAAAGTGGCAAGGAAAAAAGACTATAATGCAATTTTGTTCAAAATATTATCAAGCTTAAAAAAATATTATCAAAACTTTATTAATTCGGATTGACCTACTTTCTAATTAGTAAGTTCAACAGAACAGTAAAATGTGAAGTGCCAGATTTTTAAATCTGCACATGCTGATACTTTTGTAAAACGCACTAAGTATAAAATGCAATAGTATTGTATTGTCACATACCCAAAATAACACAATAATTTCTGTAAATAAAAAACACTATTCAATAAAAATATATACTTTATTTTTTAATTTACAAATAAAAATGAATTACTAGAAAAATAGAAGGAAAAAAAACACATCAAATACAAGCCCAGATTCTTCTAAAATTTGATTCCACACACATTAAAATACTCTATTAAATTATTATAAAAGTCTCTAAATTCTTACTTGCGATTCCTGTACTTATCTCATCACAGCCGGTAACAAGTTCACAGATTGACACTAATTCACGGGCCATACTTGGAGAAACAATACCTTAGATATATCAAGTATCTGGCATCTAGGCCTACAAGGATTCAAATTTTACAAACTTGAGCTGTTTCTAGCTAAGTCTTGTTTTTTAAAGAATTACTAACTTTACTCCTGGGACCAGAAGTAACTAACTTACTTCATATCTCAGTGCCCAACTTCAATAATTTTAAATACAGGTATGGCAAAAAAAAGCAACATTTATTTTATTTTTGGCCTTTGCATTTAAATTAATGCAAATTCTCTTTTACACCAACAGTGTTCCATGGATCCTTACTTGGATTATGCCAAATATGTGTGCTTATTCTATTTCAGGACCTTATGTTATAAACTTTAAGAATGGCACTATTATAAAGGCATACCAACAAAATTACCAACAAAATTAACACTGTATACCAATGTTCCTGTGACTCACAGACCACAGATACAGCATTTCTTCTAAAGGAAGTATACGGTTGCTGTTATAGGTTGAGAAGAAAAGCACGGCACTCTATTAGAAAATAACCTTCATCCTCTTTCTACCCACCTCAAATAATAGAAGACCTACCATAATCCTTGCACTAGAAAGAAAGATGGCAGTACTGGGCTCAAAGTAATTCTCCTAATTTGCTAAATCACTTAATATACAGTCTTCAGTGCAATATAGAACTGAAACAGATATCAAGTCCATGGACAGTCCTACAGTTACTGACGGTCAACGGAGGACCCATCCCAAAGCTTGTCCACAATGAAGTCAAATTCACAGCCTTACGTTTTAAAAGCAAGGTCATACCTTCAACATCAGGCATTCAAGGTATATGCAACAATACTAAAACTACTGACGTATAAGTGGAAGAATAATGCAGTTCTTGGAATTATCAACACAGTACGCAATCCGTAAAATTATTTCACGTTTATTACATGTTAAGTGCCATACAGTGTTTCAATTACGTAGCTAAGTCAAGGATTTTGAGAAACAGATAGAGAAACATTTTGAACTTAAAGAAGAAAACAGGCTTTTTCAAAATTTCAACACAATCACCCAGTAAGTCTGAGATGAGGATGAGGCTCTCACCCATTTACATACGGACGTTACTTACAGACCACATCTATGAGACAGCCATTTGGTTTCTCTAGTAGTGGTGCTCCATTAGCAACCCCACCCACTATCTCTGCCTGTGTATTGCTAGGACAAAGAGGTCCCGTTACGCCACTGAAATTAACTCCTGATTATCAGGAAAACTTAGTTCTTAATTCTTAATTCTTCAGGACCCAAACTCCTCAGTGGTAGCTCTGAGTACCATAACTCCAGGACTGTCATCTGATTACAAAGTATAGTTTCCATGAGTGGCAGAGGTTCTCACGTAGAAGTGATTCACTGCCACGAGGGACATCTGGCAATGTCTAGAGACATTTTGGTTTCCACAATTAATTTCGTGGAGGTGGAGGTGTTACTGGCAATGAGTAGGCAGAAGCCGGGGCTGCTGCTAAACGTCCCACAATACACAGGACAGCCTCCACAACAAAATGTCAATAGTGTCACTGTTGAGCAACCTAGATCTATGGTGTTATTTGTACCCACTCTAAAATGACTATTTCCCAGGTCTTTCCCCCACCCCCCCACCCAGAAAAAACTCTGCCAAGATATTTCTGGCAAGGGCCTGACTGAATGAATCTACCATATCATTCTTATATTTACCTGAAAGGAATATAGGATGCATCTCCACACATTAATATTCTATATGCTTCTTCTGGAGCTCTCCCCAAATATATAACCTACATTTGAAAAGAGAAGAAAAAGGCAATTTATTTCTAAATGAAAATATAGTGCTGTCACTCTGAAGTTTTGTACAATTTCTCTCCAATTAACTGAGCCTAGTTCTCCAGCCTTCCTTCCCAAGGATCCCAAGAATCACCCAGTACCCTATCAGTGAATTCTTTTTTTGCTTAAAACTGCCATAGCTAGTTTCTGTTACTTGCAGTAAGAGCAGCAAACAAACGTCACAACAACCTTTTGTGGTAACAAGTATAGCATTTTTAAAACAGATTTTCGAAATCAAGACATTAGACTGAACACATGCTTTTAACCTCATCTCCATCCTGAAAATCCACTGAAATGACCGTAAAGAAGTGTGTGGGGGATGGGGTAGGGAGATGGACTGAGACTGGGGAAAAGGGAATTCCATCCATTTAGATTTAACTACTTATAATACTGTACAGGTTTCCTATAAAACTTCATTTGCCTCCTATTTTCATTGGCTTCTTTTATCCTCAGAACTACATTACGCTTCCATCTTTATCTGACAGAATTACTTCAAGGAGATTCTTTAGCATTTTGGGTCCACTGTTGGTATTCCTTGCATTTCCACTGGTTTCTTGTTCTCTGCCCTGACATTTACTATGTGTATGATTTTTGGGGCGTCGTTCCTTTCTCTCAATAATTCATACATGTTGTTCCACTGTCTTCTGAGTTCTAGAGTTGCAGAAGTATTTTACTAGCCTCATTCTCCCCTCCTTTTTCTTACAAGTAACCTGTTCTAGAAACCTGGGAGTTTGAGAATTTCACTGGCATCATTCTAGTAAATCATCCTCAATCTCCAAGAAGTCTGCCTGGGACTTTCTGAGCTTCATTCAGTCTGAAGGCACAAGTCTTTTTCCAACTCAGAATCTTTCTTCAGGGGGGCGCCTGGGTGGCACAGCGGTTAGGCGTCTGCCTTCGGCTCAGGGCGTGATCCCGGCATTACGGGATCGAGCCCCACATCAGGCTCTTCTGCTGTGAGCCTGCTTCTTCCTCTCCCACTCCCCCTGCTTGTGTTCCCTCTCTCCCTGGCTGTCTCTGTCTCTGTCGAATAAATTAAAATCTTAAAAAAAAAAAAAAAGAATCTTTCTTCAGGGCAGGGCATTTTCAGCTCATAAATGGGGGGAAGGGGAGGTGGCCACAAACAGATTTGGCACATATATTATTACATAAATTAGATTCAATGCGAAAGCTTACTTTGGGATGATATACTTTAAATTTTGACTGGTAAAAAGAAATCACTAAAGGGGTACATGGGTGGCTCAGTCGGTTAAGCATCCAACTCTTGATTTCGGTCCAGGTCATGATGTCAGGGTCGTCGTGGGACTGGGCCCCGTGTTAAGTTCCACACTCAGCAGGGAGTCTGCTTGAGATTCTCTCCCTCCGTCCCTCTCAAGCATGCGCTCTCTCTAAACTAAATAAATAAATCTTTTTTTTTTAAAAAGAAATCACTAAAAAAATTAATTATAAACTTTTTATCTCCATTACTTACATATATGAGCTGTTTCCTCAACCATAATTGTGAGCTCTCTGAAGTGAGGACCCATGTCTTAGGTTTCCTTTTAAACTCCTGGTTCATATACTATACATGGACTCTGATTTGATGCTTAATTCACTGAACCTAAATCTACTTATAATAGTTAGAAAATTCTTCTTAAGTTTTAAAAAATCACTGGATTAAGAGAAATTATAAAATCACAGATCCAACAAGGATCTTTGAAACTTTGATAAGGACATGTCCCAAAACTGGTCATAACAGTTGATTCAGCTTCCAGAGGGCATTTTACCAATTTTCTGTTTCAAGAATCATAAATGGAACTTTTTCCCAATGTGTAGGCTGTTTCTCAATATGGTTTTATCCCATTTACTCTAAAAAAAAATACAAAACTGTAACTATACAGAATCCTCTAACATTTATCTATAGCAGCATACAAATCCACAAAATAAGGTATAACAAAGAACAACTGATTCCAAGAATAAGGAAATGCTTTGTTACCTATACCTAGGTACAAATTTTTAAGTACAGTTATTTGTGATTCATGTAAGACTGTAATTTATCATGAATTAACCACAAGATAATCATTTTATAATCTCACTCTTCATTTTTGTCTATATATTACTTCCTCTTTTAAGCATCAACTTATCACATGACTTTCTATTTTATTACTATTTATTTGGATAAACAGCATGACAATTCTTTTAGGAAAAATTTAAAAAATTTTAAAATCCAACCCTCCTCTCCTTTCCAAATTTCCTCATTCTCTTCTAGTCTCCAACATGCTTCCTTTCTCTTCTAAGGTTTACTATATAACACCAGTAAAGTCTTGTCTTTTCTGTATTCTATTTTAGGACTTAGTAGTAGACAGACCCCCCTCCAAAGACCAATCGAAAACAACAACAACAAGAAAAACAAATAAAATACACCTTGAGGTCAATGAGAGTAAGAACAGGGCTTGATTCATTTGTGTGTGTGGGGGGGGGTGTATAATTTAAATTAACTAAATGAAATCCAGAGACCTCTTTCAGAGTCTCCCTAAAAAGACCTTCTCTCAAATTATATAAATTTTTCCTTAAGCACCAGATTAAAGATAATTCCTCTTACTCAAGATTGCAGTTCTTTGGTTTCTTCAATTACTAAAACTGCAATGGTATTATTTCCTTCTAATCTTCAAAACAAAAATAGTCTCTAATACATTAAACAATTGTGGGTTGGAATTGTGCCTTGGAACACACATTCATTTCAAAGAACACAAGAGCAATGTAACATTTCTCTTTTGGGGGAATAAAACCTAAATCCCATGTAATAAACTTTAAAAAAATGTTATTTTTATTTTTATTTATTTATTTTTAAAGATTTTATTTATTTATTCGACAGAGATAGAGACAGCCAGCGAGAGAGGGAACACAAGCAGGGGGAGTGGGAGAGGAAGAAGCAGGGTCATAGCGGAGGAGCCTGATGTGGGGCTCAATCCCATAACGCCGGGATCACGCCCTGAGCCGAAGGCAGACGCTCAAATGCTGTGCCACCCAGGCGCCCCTAAAAAAATGTTATTTTTTAAACCCAGTTGGGGAATGCTTGTACATAATGTACATAAATAAATGATACTGGGTATAATGAGAAAAGCTGAAAGAAATTAATAGACTCAGAATAAATCTATTTATATGATGCTGTAGTCTGAACGTTTGTGTGCCCCACCTTGCAAATTCCTATTTGAAATTCTAACCCCCAAAAGGTGATGGTATTAGATGGGGACTTTGGGAGATGGTTAGCCATAGAGGTGGAGCCATCATGAATGGGATTAGTGCCTCATAAAAGAGGCTCCAGAGAGATCCTTAGCCTCTTCCACCATGTGAGAGCCCTCACCAGGCCATGCTGACATACCCTGATCTCAGAACTCCCAGCCTCCATAACTGTGGGAAATAAATTTCTGTGTGTTTACAGGCCTCCCAGCTCTGGCAGTTCGTTACAGCTACCCAAAGGCCTAAGGCACATAACTATCAAGGAAATATTTGCTAGTAATCTATCATTTTTAATTGTACACCCATGCATCTTCCCTAGTCAAAAGACCTTGCCATATGAAATTATTTTAAATTTAAGAAAAACCCTATAAATGACTCCTGTATTAACACAAATCCTCAAATTAGTAAACTCTAAATCAATGGAATTTTATGATCTGTCACTGTATTCCTGGCAATTTGGAAGCTAGGTCCTTCTCAAATTCCTTTGGTATATTTTCATGAGAAGCTATGTACAAATATAGAATGGTCATTTTAATTCTACATTGCTGTCCAAAAATAGGAACCAACAAGTGAGGAACAACAGACATATTAAACAGCTGTGGTAGCCAGCTTCTAGAACAGCCCTCATCATGCTCATCTCCTGGTATTTCTACATTTGCAGGGGGCTCCCTCCCACAAAGAATAGGGCACCCATGTGTAAACAATGCATAAAAGGCAGAGTATGACTTCCGAGGTTAACTCATAAATGACACTGTGGCTTCTGCCATGGATTCCTCACTCTAGGGACCTCAAGGTGTAATTCAATGATGGCATCTGGGCAGCGCATGTGGCAAGGAACAGAAAAGCCTCGTGCTAATAACCAGTGCTAACTGGCCAGGGGTGTGAAATGGACCATGTTAGCAGTGTACCCTCCAGTCCCAGGCAAGCCTTCAGATGACTGCAGCCCAGTGGGTAATTTGCCTGGCAGCAAAAGGTAACAGGGTAGCACAATAAACAGTAAGGAAATGATCACTTCAGTTTGTAAAAAGTGGATAAATAAGCAAATAGATGACAAGTGCAGAGATGTAAAGATAAGCAAGCCCCATGGCTTGGAAAGCATCAGGAGGGAGAGCCTGTTGTCACCTCTCTCCCTCTGAGGTAAGGTAATCTTTCTGAAGAAGCAAAGGGCAATCTCACAGGATGAATAAAATACTGAGGAAAAAATACCTGAGAGGTCAGTAGTGCTTTTTGAAGTCACAGTGCAAAGATCTTTTTTGCTGAATAATACCATAGCCATTTCCAGGACTTTCACACCCCATTTTTAAAAATTATCATCTGCCTGCCCCAGGCCCTGTGAAGACTGCTAACCATGGACTACTGATGTATGTTTCAAAACCTGGGAGGGGCTCGATCAGTGGTGAATGAAATCAGTGGAATGAAAGAAAAGAATCACAGTCTCAACATTCAGTTTCAATCCTGACAATTCAGGCCTCAAATAATGGAACCCAATCATTTAGACACATGCTTCTTATTTCTATTCTTACATACAACATTTTGAAGCTTAAACTATGTATTCAGAGAGCCTATGATATGGTTTTACAACCAAAACACTACACAAGTCATCCTGAAAATGAAGAACAAAAGGTTATTTAAATTCCACAACAAATGTGGCAGCTTGATAAACCAGTAAACCATTTTCAAATATTTTTCATGGAGAGATGTCACAATGTTTCCAGTATTAACTATTTTCACTTCAACCAGATGACATAGTCTTTCCTATGCCAAGACCTGAATAATCTTTTTAAAAAAATCCCTCTCCAGATTAACACAGAATGTTCACGAATCAGTTCAAGTTGGAAATAAGCTTAAAGATCCAATTGCTGAATAAAAAAGGTGAGTAGGGACAAGACTATACATAATACACAGTTTTATACGATAAAATAAGAAAGTAAAATCACTTTCACAGTTCCTGCACTAATACAAAAAAAACCTCCTAATCACTTTTTTAAAAAATCAGCTTTATATTCCAACAGTTTTAACTTTTCAGTTATTTATATGTATGTGTGTGTGTGTATTAGATTGGTATAATGATCCTCGATTTAGATAAAGGGAAACCGCAAGTTTGACACAGCAGTCATGTATCTACCAAGGCCAGACAGCTAATAAATGTGAAGGAACTGGCCCTGGGTATTAGCGTACATGGTTACATTATGTGGGTAGTAGGGATATTATTTTAAAACAAAGCAAAAATCTTGATTTTTTTTTTTTTTTGGCATGAAACCGCCTAATTTTTAAACACTGGCAAAAACAAACTACTATTTATAAATAAGCGGTTACATGCTAGCAAGCCACTACTTCACTGGTCACCCAAAATCACATTGCTTGTTACTGGATGGAAGAGGGCCTACTGCTCAGGCCTTATTTATAGACAAGAAACCATACTATCTAACACAAGTACTGAAACAAGGACAGGATCCAAAATTCCAGAGAGCTTAAAGATCTACAATCAAAGCTCGTAACAGAGAGCCATTTCTCTTCACTCTTTCCCCAAATTAATAGCACTTCGCAAGCGTCACAGGCAGCTGTAATACCAGCGGTCAGGCTCACTAGGGCAAGAAAGGAAGTGAGGCTGTGATCAACTGTGATGCGTACACTACCTCCACCACATGCCTCTTCCTCTGGCCCATGCCGTCCCCTTCTGGGCACACCTCACACTAACCCAGCTCCTGGTTGCTATTTACAGCAGCCTGTTGCTATGTGCCTTGCTTGTCACAGATACCCAGATGTCTGTCCGGGGATGAGTATTTACAAAGACTTGGGTCGTCCCACCTGATTTTATCTACTCCAGTCTTTGCTGTCCCATCTAGACTGCTGTTTGCTGAACCGGATTCTTACCTACTGCTTTCAGATCCTCTCCTCTCTGCTCCCTTTGGCTTAAGTTCTCATTTGATCCTTTCACCCTGCAGCCACCTTAACCTAGCACTGACCACTCTAGGTCCAAAATAATTAAATCCTTAAGGAAAAGTAGACCACAAGTTCAAAAGACCATCATTAAATAACAAATGAAGTCCCTGAGCTCTTAGCACGACTGTTGAAGTAATCTCAAATTCAACACAATTTAGTATTCTACTCACAGACTGCTGAATTAATAAAATCCTAGAACTTAATTAGTATCATAATTTTCAATGTAAATGTTTACAAGGTAAGCCATTCTAAAGGTTATAAAAATTGCTTAGAATTAAAAAATACTACTACAGAGTGATAAATTTTGAACAGGGAATCTATATGTTACCACAATTAGCTCTCCCAAAGTAATCTATTAAACATTAAAGGAAAGCAAATTTGCAATCTATGTACCAAGAGTCTGCGTGCATCATTTACTTTATACACAGAACACTTTAACCACAAAAAAGTGTTAGAAACGATGGTTAATTTCCCAGGCTAGCCCTCAAAAGTACATTTACCTGTGGAAGAGCTGAACACTATATATCTGCACAAAAATGTAACCGCTGCGGTGGGAGGATATAAACAAAGTTGATAACCAATAAGATAACATGGGGACTTTCTTGTTTTTTAATATAAAAAGTAGATTTAAGTTATGATAATAGTGGAAAGAAGAGGGAAAAAGAAAGAAAAAGACATTTAGTGAATGCTTAATTTGTGGCAGATACTCTACATAAATTGAAAATAAAAGCAGCTCAGTGGCCTCTTCCAAAAAATTTGGTTTGCAACTAGAAATTAAAGTTTATACTTACTAGTATAATAATACCCACCACTTCCGCTACAAAGTATACATATAAAAAATTAAATAGTAAGGGAGAGATAAAGTGACAATTATTTCTTAAATGATTATATAGAGTAATTATGTTTTAAAGAACCTCTGTTCACTAAAATATTAATAAATTTAACAGTTAATGCTTCGTTTTTTAAGTATCTTGATTTAAAAGCCTAGTTGTGAGTTCAGCTATTTTTTTGTTGTTGGTTAAAAAAAACCTTTATGGAAGTATAATTTACAATCAATAAAAACATCTTAAATGTACAGGTCAATGCATTTCAACAACTGTCCACAGCTGTATAACCACGTCACAATCCAGGTGTCCATCACCCCAAAAGGTTCTTATACATCTTCCCAGTTAATCCCAAATATCTCCCTCCTCCCCATTAAGTCTGAGGCAACCAATGATATGCTTTCTGTCACTGTGGAACAGACATCTTTCCAAGAGCTTCATATAAATAAAATCATGTACAGCTGTTTCAATTCCTGATGCTAATGAGTGCTGTAACTTAAAAAGATACTTTACTGTGGTAAGTAAATGCAAATGCAGGAATGACTACACTCATTTTCTTTCATCCCATCCAACAATGATGGACATTTCGTTAGTCAATTCCCAGCATCCCAAATGCCAATCAGATGTTGTTAAAAAAAACTAATGGGGAAAGTGCTGCACATTTTAAAAATGTTTAGCAAGTAAGTTTAAAATCCACTGAAACTTTATTTAGATGATTTTAAAGTGGGTTATAACATTTTGTTTTGTGGCTATTAATATAACACTTAACTTTGACAACTATGTCCTTAAAGGGAAAAGACCATTCTGCCTTTCCAGTAGGTAACTGGTTTCAGGAAACCAAATTGGTTTCAGCCTCAACTGGAAGGGGGGAAGCTCAATTCCCATAAAAGAAAGCCAGCTAATAAATGAAGGATGAATAAAATAATTAGAAATTATGGTTATACTGAAACCGTAATGTAATTATTGAATGAGGCAAGTACTATTAATTGTTTAAAACACCAGACACATGGTTGATGGGGAACTGAACATACAAACAGTTCCAAAATAACACCACATGGAATCCATTAAGTCATAAAGGAGAAACCATGCATTGAGGAATTTGATGGTTAGCACCAAATCCAGTGGTCATTTTTGGCATCCTTAATGCCTTAATGGAAACACAGGTATTACGTGTTTTCTCATACGATGCAACGTATACTACTAATGCAGGAGCCTATGGATTTAACTTCCGGCTCATGAGACATACAGAGAATGGAGAAACAAGTTAAAAAATATCACAAGGAAGAAACCAGAGAAATTCAAAAGGTGGAACACCCCATAAGAGGTCTGGCCTCTTCCATAAATCAGTATTAGCAAAAAGGGACCATGCATGTGTAGAGAGATTAAGGGCACAACAATCACACACAACGTATGGTCCTGGATTAGCTTTTGCTTTGGACATTCTGGATCAACAGAGGGAATGTGAATATAATCCAGGAGTCTGATAATGATGGAGTATGTACTAAAATGGAGGAATGGGCCACTGACTGAAAAAAACAGGTGATAAAATATAAAATATGGTGAGGGGCACCTGGGTGGCACAGCGGTTAAGCGTCTGCCTTCGGCTCAGGGTGTGATCCCGGCGTTATGGGATCAAGCCCCACATCAGGCTCCTCTGCTATGAGCCTGCTTCTTCCTCTCCCACTCCCCCTGCTTGTGTTCCCTCTCTTGCTAGCTGTCTCTATCTCTGTCAAATAAATTAAAAAAAAATATATGGTGAACATAAAACATATGGTATATTACACACACATATGTACATGTCCTGCTTTTATAAATACAAAAGGGGGTTCTTTTTAAGGACAGTTTTCTAAATTTCTCAAGGGTATAAATATGGGTTTTGACATGACATTTTTTTACAACAAAATAACAAAACAAAGTTTCAAACTTTTATTTTCAAAATACTCTCTTCACTATCATGAATTTGTTTTGAAAGGCACTTGCTTTTTCACCTAAAACTTCACCTTTACTTCAAATGACAGGTTAAATACCACTACCCCCCAAAACCAGCTAGGTAATAACCACTGACGTACCACAACAGGGTCAACTTACCACTTCATAAAATGATGTGACCCACTTACCTTTTCGTAAAAAGAAAAACTCTTATATTCTTCAACTCTTCCACAATGAGGGAGTAATACAAAAGATTTTTACTTTCACCATAATTTTTTTTTAAAAGATTTTATTTATTTATTCGACAGAGATAGAGACAGCCAGCGAGAGAGGGAACACAAGCAGGGGGAGTGGGAGAGGAAGAAGCAGGCTCCTAGCGGAGGAGCCTGATGTGGGGCTCGATCCCATAACGCTGGGATCACGCCCTGAGCCGAAGGCAGATGCTTAACCGCTGTGCCACCCAGGCGCCCCTCACCATAATTTGTTAACAAAGCTCCTACCATTTCCGATTGTTGGTGAAACCATTTACCAGGCCACATAAAGTGTAATACTTGGAAACACACACATCAAAGACATGAACAGTTACGCCAATCATCTCACTTCTGCCATATGTGGCAGCTGACCACCTGACAAAAGGGACTAACAGAGCATGAGCATATCAATCCTGTTTTAATAACTGAGTATTTTGACTATTTGCAAAACCTAACCTTATCCTATGTTTTTAAGACCAAAAAAAAAAAANTTTTTAAAAAAAAAAAAAAAAAAAAAAAAAAAGAAATAGAAGTACCGACACTTTATTCTCAAGCCTCCTCCACACTCCAGATTAGGTCCTTCTGAATACATGAAGATGAAGACAGCACTCCTTTCAGAGGCCCAGAGGGTAAAAGGATGGATAGAGAGTCAGTCCATTCGGAAGACTTCCTTCCTGACAGTTCTTCCTCCAGATTTTTTTGTTCTAACATTACCACACCATCTTCCAGGTCAATCACTAAAAAGCATTACTATTTCCAAAATTCCTCAACAACTCCAGAAAAGTTGATCAAGGCTGCAGACCAATTTTTAGGAAACTCTCACTCTTTCTAAAAATCTTTGATCAGAGGATTCAACAGAATTCACACAGATAAAATCCTCACCTCAAATCCATCAACTCCACACCTGATGTTTAATCTTTTGAAGTATCTATATTATATCTTGACATTCTTTTGCTATTATTTATATATTTCCTTTTCTGGGGCACCTGGGTGGCTCTGTCGGTTAAGAGTCTGCCTTTGACTCAGGTCATGATCCCAGGGTCCTGGAATTGAGCCCAGAGCCTGGAGCTGGGCTCGCTGGTCAGCGGGGAGCTGCTTCTCCCTCTCCCCTGGCACCCCTGGCCCCCACTCATGCTCTCGCACACTCTCAAATAAATGAACAAAACCTTTAAAAGTAAATAAATTTTCTTTTCTTAGAAGTTTTTCCCCTGTTTTCCCACCTAGCATCATTTCAACTCCAAGCTCCTACTTTAGCCAACCAGCCATGGCTGCAAAGACTTTTGTTACAGCCAAGAGCTATAATCCTCCCGTCAAGCTGGCTTCTAACTGAGCAGAGGTATGAACTCAAGTGATGTTCAAATTGCTAACCTAGCACTTTCCTACCAACCAAATCAGTGCTAATCTGAGATTGTAAAATCCTGAAAGGATTTTTAACTCCAAATATGTTAAATATAGAAAAATAAACTTCTACATGCCAAAATGCAATCATAAACAAAGTCAAAAGGCCAACACCAAACTTAGAACAAATATGACAACAAATTTTCAGTAAATATGCCAAGGAGTCATTGTTTTATCGCTAGTAGTAAAAAACAACAGCAATAAGATTTTTAAAAAGAGATTTCTTATTTATAAAATTATCAAGCACTTTGTTTTTAACAAAACTGTTGGTTCCCACCATGCTCACAGCCACCCTCTCTGGGGGTTCTTCACACTGAAGTCACCATGTCTGGTTCCCCTTGCCCCCCCCCCACCCCGGGGACATCTCATCTGACCAGAGACAAATGACTGGCCCAAGAACAGCCCAGGCAGAGCTCTGTGTGTTCCATTCAGGAGCACATTCTCTTAAATGGAATGTCTTCAGCCATTTTCTCTTGGATAATGTAAAGACTTCTACTGTCACACTAAAGGGCCAAATCTCCAGGGATCCCTTTAATAGTTTACAAACCCCAAGAAGTCTGGCTGCATTCCTTTTTCTGTAAAGCTGTCATGATTTATTCTAATCCATGGGGTTCCTCTCCCCAGTGAGGGGCTAAGTAAAGGGACCAAATGCCCCAGTTAAAAGAGCCACCTCTCCATACTCTTTTTCTTAAGAACTTGCATAGGCTTTTTTTTTCCCCCTAAGAATTTCTGTTGCTAGGCACAATAAACACCAGGAGAGATGGGGGAAAAAAAACAAACAAAAGCACCACATCTGGGTGAGTTTAAGAAGTCAAATTTTAGTAGACCTAACCTACAACCTGTGTTTCACACACTCAGAGATGGTAAGAAAACTTAGAGCTATCCCAGAAACATTTCTCCTGGGAGCACAAGAGGAAAGCAAAAGCAAAAAGGCGTTAATCACATTTGCTAATGATTTACTGTTAACATAGAAAAGGAAATTACGGAATGTTTAGGTGCAATTTCAGCTAGTACCACCAACTTCAGTTTAATCACTGTATATTCCAAATTATTAAACTATATACCAGAAAATAATTTTCAAAAGGAGGAAAGCATGACAGAGGCAAGTAGCAAGTTGGGGGAAGAAAAAACTTATCTAAAGAACTTCAAAAACAATCCCCTTACAGTGGGTGGGAGTAGAAGACACAGCCACTTACTATTCTTCTCCAGTGAATAGGATAGCTAGCTTCCACACCAACAAACAAAAAGATAAGGGGCTCTATTGCGGAGGAGCTCTCAGCCTACTCTGGAAAAGCTGTTACTAAGGTATTCCTGCAGATGAATGTACTAGGCAGTGATAAAATGTGACTCTAAAAACAAAGATCTTCCACAACGCTTATAAATAAATGAAATTTATAACTCTTGTGTAAATACTGGTTATTCCAAAGCTTATTTTCCAATGATTCAAACAGACCTCGGGACACCTGGGTGGTTCAGTCAGTTAAGCATCTGCCTTCAGCGCAGGGTCATGATCCCAGGGTCCTGGGATGGAGCCCCGGCATCAGGTTCCCTGCTCGGCAGGGAGCCTGCTTCTCCCTCTGCCTGCCACTCCCCCTGCTTGTGCTCGCACTAGCGCTCTCTCTCTCTCTCTCTCTGACAAAAAAAATCTTTAAAAAAAAAAAAAAAAAAAAGACCTCTCAATGTCCTATGTAACCTACACGGTATGTAGCCTTTTTCCTACAACACTGACTCACCATGTCCTCATGCTAGATGTTTTCATGAGAATGGAGAGAATCCATAAGAATAGATCTAGGAATCATACCTTAGGAAAAAAACTGCCTATATTCAAATTATAAAGCACTCTTACCTCACACTTTGATGTTTTTCTAGAAAAAAAATCTATTATTGGTCCTGACTCCACTTTCACAACTTCACTAAATGGATCATGGGTTTATAAAAACACAGCTTTGGGGGCATTATTGTCTAACCTTAAGTGCCATAACACATAAAAAAGTTTTCACAGTAGTTGTTCAATTTTCAAAAAAACAGGTTTTTAAAGAGCAGTTTCAGGTTCAGAATAGCAAAACTAAGTAAAAGGTACAGAAATCTTCCATATACACTGTGCCCCCAAATATGCACAGCCTTCCCTGTTGGTCAAATCTTTAAAAGCAAACATGCCTTAGAAAAAGTAATTTTGGGGCGCTGGCTCAGTCAGTTAAGTGCCTGCCTTCGAGCCCCGAGTTGGGCTCCCTGCTCAGTGGGGAGCCTGCTTCTCCCTCTCCTTCTGCCTGATGCTCTGCCTGCTTGTGCTCTCTCTCTCCCACTCTGTGTCAAATAAATAAATAAATAAAAACTTAAAAAAACTAAAAAAAAGAAAAAGTAATTTTAAAATTCCCAGCCACAATTTAAAGTACCACTGTTGTATGCATTTTCACTAATATGTTAGGAAATCAGTTGAATACTTACCATATAACATCCAATAAGGAAAGCAGCATTCGCTTGTTTTCTCTGATCAGAGCCAGTAAAATGAATAATCTTCTTCCTCATCATTGTGATGGACTACATAAAGATAAACCGGTGTTAGTATTTTCTCTTTAATTTTAATTTTTCTAAAACTTCATTTTATGATGAAGATAAATTCCAAACCTTAATGTATAAGCATCAGCCTTAGCAAGACCTTTAAAATTATTAACTCTGATATCCCAAAATACCATGTACCTTTCCATAGAAGACATGTTCTTGGATTAGGATGAAAGTACAGTTAAGGGGTAGGGAGGGAACATGAACAGATACAAGCTCTGAAAGAATAAATGAGATACTGGGAAAGGCAGTGGGGGGGAAGGAGACTTTTCTTTCCTTTTCCTGTTTTTGGTTTTAAATCAATTCCCAAAACCGTTATAATTAAAAGGGTATATTAAAACAGGCAAAAATAATTCGTTCTGTTAGAAATCAAGATGGTGAATGGGGTAAGAAGGCAGAGTGAGGGTGCAGCAGAGATAACAGAGCAAAAGTGGGCTCTTACGTGGTGGTGACAATGTTGTTCTTGATTTGAAGACCAAGATGATTACCTACATATATTCAGTTTGTGAAAATTCATTGAACTGTGCACTCAAGATCTGTACCTATTTCTGTGTGTGCATTATGCTTCAATAAAAAGTTAAATAAAAAGGATATGGAATTTAAAAACCAAAAAAGCATATGATTATAGTTAGCACCCCCTCACCTGTATTTCACTAACGTGAGCAGAGACAGATTCAGGTAAGCATAAGGAAAAGGATATATTCAGTTCAAAAAGCACATATTTCTTGGTTTCTGTGAGTCAATGATGAATGTGTACATATTTTCCTTTAGTTGTTTACATAAAGTAAGAGATCCAAATTGATTTAAAAAAAAAAAACAACAAAACCCAACCAGCCATAGAGAAACACAAGCATAAGACACTTTAATTCAAACTCTCAACACACTTTTGTCACTAATTGAATAGGCAGTAATGTTTCCATCAGGTTGGATGGTCAACACCCTGAAAGTTGTTCTGGAAAATGGTAAAAAGTTTAAAAAGGAAAAAAAAAGGACCAATATGCCAATAGACTCTTGGTTGAGTCAAAGGATAAAAGGTGGAGTACAGGAAAGGAGAAAAAAAAGTCTTTCCAAAATTAAAGCAAAGAAACATAAGGGGAGGTCCTGCAGGGAGAGAATTATTTTTAGCTTCCCAGCCCTAAATGAACAAAAGACCTGCCATTAGCAACTGGAAAAAAGGAGGAGGGTGTGGACATAAATATACAAGGCCACAAATGCTTATATTCCTATTCAAGAGAAAAATAAAAGTCCAGAAAGAAGAGTCTCCATCTCTACATAAATCTGTAGGGCAAAAATATGTAATACAAAAAAGAAAAGGCAATGCTACAAGTTCCATTTTTCAGATTGGTAACTCCTTTGACAGGTGCTTCTTCTTCTTTTTTTTAATTTTTTTTATTACATTATGTTAGTCACCATACAGTACATCCCTGGTTTCTGATGCAAGGTTCGATGATTCAATTAGTTGCGTGTAAAACCCAGTGCACCATGCAATATGTGCCCTTGACAGGTGCTTCTAACATTTATAATGGGGAATTTTAGGTTTGAGGCTCAAGGGAAAAAAAAATCTGCCTTACTCATAAATTTGTAATACAACTTAATTTTTAATTGAAAATAAATTTTATTTCTTCTGTTTATTAGTATGATAGGGAATCAACTGGATAAAGTTGTTTTTTAAGAACTACCTATCCTTAGGGGCGCCTGGGTGGCACAGCGGTTAAGCGTCTGCCTTCGGCTCAGGGCGTGATCCCGGCGTTATGGGATCGAGCCCCACGTCAGGCTCCTCTGCTATGAGCCTGCTTCTTCCTCTCTCTCTCCCCCTGCTTGTGTTCCCTCTCTCGCTGGCTGTCTCTATCTCTGTTGAATAAATAATAAAAAAATCTTTAAAAAAAAAAAAAAAAAGAACTACCTATCCTTAAATCCAATAGTTTCTACTTGAGAATTTACAGTGACTAATTTGGATTGCTAGCAGTAAACACTTTTTATTGATGCGACCGTAACGTAGAAGTTTTTAAATAAAGGAATGGGGTCTGAGTTCAAAGTAACGGAAATACACTTTTGCAACTCTCATATATAGTCTTAAAGGTATGCTGTTTGCCCTTGCTTTCCCTGCTTCTTAATGGTATGTATAAAGGTGGGGGTGAAGAGTCACAAGTATATTACAATACCCTGGGAGATTAAAGATAGAATGGAAGTAAGATGAATCAATATTTTTTATTAGCTTGCTAGTACTCTGTCAAAGTAAAGGTAGAAGGAACAATGACCAAAGCAAGGGAAGTTTCTTTTGCAAGGTTTCAGTTCCATTAGATCAGACAGCAAGAGGTTTCACTTTTATTAACCAATTTCTACTTTGGCTTTTCAAGTATCTGAGCATCACCAATCCAAACCAGAACCAAATGACCCAATCAATCTTAAACCATTCAGTCAAAACGCTGGAAAGCAAACATATACACTATGACTATATAAAACGAAAATTACATGTATGTTCCAAACACCACTGCAGTGAGAAATAAGACTTTTTTTTTTTTAAATAAAAGAACAGAGATATGTTTTCCTTTCTTTTTCCTCCCCAGAATCAGGCTAACAATGATTGCCTAAGTCAAATCTTAAGTAAAAAAGATTTTACCTTTAATTTCTTATTTATCTTGCAACAATATCTGTAAACCATTGCCAGATTGAGTGGTCCAAAATCTGCGTAGAAGCTTTAAAAATGAAAAACAAAAACAGACATATACATTCTAGATCCTCTAAATATAAACGCCTTTTTGGAACTACAAGATCTAACTAAGACAAGAAAGCATACACCAAACTGACATCGGTCATACAGCTTAATGATACTGCCGAACCAGTGGTAATTTAGTGGTATCCTGGTAAAGGAATGCCTAATAAAAAATAGGACAAGCGCTACAATGCTTAAATCTAGCCTCAGTAACATCTGAATAAAAAAGCTGTTTTCCACATTTTAACTTTTATATTACTAGTTTATATCTCATTGTACTTTAAGCTGGTGGAATTTCAAATATAAGTTGTTAAATTCAGGAAGGTTCCTTCATTTTGATATTTCCCCTAAGGATCTACTTTATTACCAAGGATTTTACTACCAAGACAAAATGCATTCTATCATTATCAATCAACAGATTTGTAATTTCCCAAGGCTATTCTATTTATAAACATACCTTTAGATTCTTCAAAATAAAAAAAAGTTAGTAACAATCGTTTAAAAAGCAGTACTTACTTCTCATATTCAAGTTCATTATCTATGCTGAAATAATGTACATTTGATGAACTCTTTGGTCTGCTGTAGAGAATGGCAAAACAAAGGCGATCTGAAATGGAAAAATTGCAATGTTCCTTCCTTCAGGTTATTAAAAAACGTTTCTCATATCATGATGCAACTCTTTTCAGATGAAGTCAAATTTTTATTTTTTTCCATGCATGGTAATAAGGGTGCCAATGGGTTAATTTCAAAGTGTTCTGCTATTTTGGTAGGTAACAATAAATAAGCGACATTCTTAAAGGAGAAATTGTTTTAAACCATACATTTCAATAGCAATAAGTAATTTTTCACATAGCAATATGGCTAGGTTTCTAGAGGAACCTCTCATTACAAAACTTTGGTTCCCCTGGGCTAAGAAATTTCAGCAAACAACAGCATGCATTTGATAGTTAGGCAGATTACTTGTGCTATGTTTCACTAGGTTTTTAAGTCACCCTAAAAAGTTATTTCAATAGGAAACTGTATTTTTTTAAATAGAAGCTAAAGAACGCTATCAAAATCGCTGCAAAATTAACGTTTACTGCAATAGACCACAAACAACAAAACAAACCATGTGTTCACTCAACTTTTCTTAGGGATCACGACTTTGGTAGTTATTTTTACAATTAGACAAATTACCATTACAACAGAAGCAATGAGAGGTTTCTCCACGATGAGTGTGAGATGAACTTGGGGCGCATAAATGCAGTGAGGCTGCTGTGAGGTTCAGCAAGAATGGTAGGGAGCAGTAATGCTCAGAGCCTCCACCCTTCCTCCTCTGCCTCACCCCAAAAAAGTTGCCTAAAAATCCACGGTGAAGCAGTCACTTGCCATACCTACTAGTAGTAATACGTAATGCTAATAGAATGCTAACACTCTGATGTAGCAAAATAAAGTACAGCCTTCAAAATAGTAAAAAACAAAGAACGCCAGCTGGCATCCCTTCCCCAAATGGTAATTTAAACAATTTTTGTCTGCAATTCAACTCACACAATCGCTGTAATTTATTTCCTTGCAAACTCCTCAACTGAACTGTCTTGCAACCACAAACACTCAAACGGATGACGGAGCTTATTCCTTTCCAACCACAAACGACCTTTGATCCCCATACACAGACTGACCTGGGATTTTGCTCCCTTGGGTGAGTAGGGGCAACCTCTCTACCAGCGGCGGGTGTAAGGACACCGGCTTCCCAACTGCACACGTCTGCGCGGATTTGCCCCAAAGAAAGACCACGGCTGGGGACGAGGAGTCCCGGGAGGCCACCCACGCCCGTGAGACAGCATCGGCCTGGCCCCGAAGTTGAAGGGCGGCTCTTGGCCGGCAGGCGCCTCCTCGCCTCCCCCTGCACGGCCTGACGCCCCCTAAATACGGCTGTCACAGCGGCTCCCAGGACAGGCGAGCCCCGCACCCCCGCACTCACCTTTGATCACCTCCGCCACCAGAGGGGTCCCTGCGCCCTCCCGGCTCATGACTCCAAAGCATCTGGAAGGCGGGGCGGAGGGAAGGACCGGGTGGCCAGGGAACAACCAGCCGCTGAAAGAGGAGGCGCCGCGACCACACCCCCAAAGTTTAAAAAAACAGAGTTTAAAGGGCCGCGCCCAAGCGCAGGGCACAGCGACGCCCGTCGGCCGCCCACCACACGGCGGATGCGGGCCAGCCAACTCCGGAAGTTCAAAACTTCTCAAACGTCCCCAAACAGAGCGGCGACGGAGTGGGGCGCAGAAACCAGCCCCAGCCGCCCGGGCCGAGCCTCGGGCCGCCTAGGGGCCGCCGGGCGGTCATCTGCAGCGCCAGGCCTGGCCCGGCAGCAACTCTGCACTTGACGGCGGGACCTGCGGTAAAGCGCGGGAGAGGCGGGCGGCAGCCTCGTAAAAGCAAGCGGCTCCAAAAGCCATTAAAAGTACTTGTCGGAAGAGAAGGGCTCGGCGGGGACCTGCCCAGAGATGCGGGGAGACCTCCCACAGCCGCGCGCGCAGCTGCCCTCAGCAGCAGCAGCAGCAGCAGCAGCAGCAGCAGCAGCAGCAGCAGCAGCACCACCACCACCACCACCACCACCACCACCACCACCACCACCACGAAAAGCTCGAAAAGCCCCACGGCCCCCGGCAGGCAGGATGTACTATGGCAAGCCACACCTCCACGACAAATAGCTTTCCACAGCGACGGCGACACGGCGACGGACGGCGGAAGGACAGAGGCAGCACCCTACCCCGAACCTCATAGCCTGCCTCCTTTCCGGCCAGATGCGCAGCATCTGGGAACGGCTTTGAAACCTTCCCAGTCAATGGCTTGGGCCCGCCGGTTGGGAAAAGCGCTCTGCTGTTCATTTCACTCCTGGGCGAGCCTAGGAAGATGAAGCGGCGGTAGCTCTCCGTGGGCGGGGGCGGGGGCGGGGGCGGGGTCCTGGGCCGGGACGTCGTCCGCTACTGGGTCAGGTCGGCTAGGCTCCAGGCCCGCGGGGTGCCCGGCTCGCCGGAGTGCTGGCATCTCATTAAAATGGGCTCTCCGACACTGTTCAGGACTTAAAAGCAAGCCTAAACACTGAGGCCATGTGCTCCTTTAAAGGCCTTAGGTTTCACCTCAGTAAAGCACTGGGATGGCTTTAAAAAATTCAGACACAATACTAAGCATCCGTTTAAAGTATTTTCTAAGTCTATGTTACTGTGTTAGTCTCAAGTGAAAAAAAATTAAGATACAGTGTGAGTATGGTCCCGATTTTGTTATATATACTGGTGCTGCTGGGGCTGTGGGTGGTTTTCGTTCCCCCCTGTTGTTTTTCCAAATTTCCTACAGAAAAGTATTGCTTTACCCATGAAAAAGCTTGCCATGACCCTCCCTTGGAGAGAAAGGCAATACAGTAACAACTCTTTTCCCCAAATTACTTACAGTCTCAATACAACATATGCATCATAGGACAGTATACACAAGAAAGTATGTATCTTTGCATCAAAAGCAAGCCTGCATACCTCCTAACCTTACTCTAAAATTTCCAGACAGATCAAAGACTTTACATGTAAAAAACAACAATGAATTATTTCTGTACTCTCCAACTGGGCCTTTCTAAAGGAAACGAAATCTAAAAGCCGTAAGAGAATCGACTACTAAATTGATACACATTTTTAAAATGGTTTTCATGGCAAATAAATGTAGAAAGTCAAGACATAAACTGGAAAAATATTTTTAAATTCATCTCAAGCTGATGCTGAACTTCAAAATACAAAATGCGAACCGAAACTACAAGGTGCTATTTTGCCTTCAGACTGGGAAAAATCAAAGGAGTCCGATAAGGCATCGTGTTGGTGAGTCTGTGGGAAAACGGGCACTTTCTCTCACGTTTCCTGTGGGTAGGAATACAAACTGGGACAACCTCCCTAAAGGGCAAGGAAGGACAATTTGGCAGAAATTTTCAAGACTGAAAACTGGCAAGACGGCTAAGATAGGGGGCGCCCTGCCTGGCTCAGTTGGTTAGGCGGTGGCCTTCAGCTCAGGTCATGATCTCAGGGTCCTGGGATAGAGCCCTCCATGGGGCTCCCTGTTCAGTGGGGAGTCTGCTTCTCCCTCTACCTCTCCCCCCCCTTGTATGTTCTCTCTCTCAAATACATAAGTAAAATCTTAAAAAAAAAAAAAAAAAAAAGACTGCCAGGATATGCTATTTAAATGCTACCATTCCTACCATTTATTTGAGTGTATGTTAAGGATATACACACATTTGTATGACCATATATGAAATCTTGCATTGCAAATCTCCAGAAGGATATACAAGAAACCGATAGGAGTGGATGCCTTACAGGGGAAAACTGGGTGTTTAGAAACACAGAAGGGTAAGCGAAATTTATGTCTTTTTAAAACTTTCAAATTTTGTACCATATATTACCTATTCAAAATTGTGAAGCTTTTGAAAAGTGAACTTGCAGGCTTTTTCCAAAGCTGACTCTTCATCAAGATACACAGCATAGTAAGCACAGTACAAGGCACCTGGAAATGTTCTTTGCACACATTTAAAAAAGAGAACTAGTTAGTAACTTTTGATTACTACCTATATAGATCTCGAAATCCAGTTTCTTCTAACAAACCCAAATAAACCTCGGAATACCTAGACGGAAGTGGGAAGAGAGTTTTTTGTATCACAGGGAAGAAAAAAAAACCAAAACACTGATTTTTGATGTCCGATTATCCTTTAGAATATATTCTCAATATTCTACTATTAGAATAATATTGCAATAAACTGCTACAGAGCCTAGAGTGCTATATGAGAGCTATTTATTAGAAACCTGGAGCTAGAAACAGGGATCTTTACAAAGTTTTGCTTAAAGGTTCATGATTAAACTTATAAACCCAGTGTAAACCTACTATCTTCCACTTAATGGTTCTGTTGTCAAAAACAGAAAACTGAAGTTTTAAAGTAATAAGTCTTCTTGCCTATATATGCCTGTCACATAATGTTGCCTCTCCTGCTTCTCTGAGTAATATGATACAGTAGAAGGAAATGAAATCTCACCATTTTAAAATGTTAACAAAAACATTCAGCATCCTCACGCCAACGTTGTCTGTTTTGACTTGGCTTTTTGGCCTCCAGTTTGCTACTTCTTCCTTTAATAACGATGTTAAATAAATGAAAAACATTTTCCTACGTGACAACTGTAGATATTTGGGGGATAATTAATCAAACAGAGGGGTATGTTCTAAACCAAGTGAGAAATATATGTAGGTGTCAGGTGTCACTGATAATATGGTATAAACCACTCTTTAACAGAAAAGATTAAAAACTCTACTTGGACAGAACAGACACAATGGACTTCCTACTATTTCTCTTTACCCCTGGAACTGACTGGACTGACTTCACAGATCCTGGCAGAGCAGCTAGAGACATGAACAGCTTCCCTACTGGATAAGAGAGCTCACCACAAGACAAGCAGAAAGGAGGATTCATATACCTATGGAACAAAAGAGAACAGGTAAAAAAAACCAAACAAACAAAAACAAAAAACCAACAGTCTCCACCTGAGAGAGAAGGCAACAGACATCAAGCTCTCATCTGTGTTAGTCATGCATCTTTGAAGGGAAGAAGTGACCAAGTGGAGCAGAGGAAGAAATGTTCATGAAAGTACTGATTCAAAAGAAGAAAACAATGACGGTGAGCAGTTCCTGGGAATTTAGTGCCAGGCACTGTACTAATAAGCTCATTACAACCTATGAGGTAAATACTGCTACTGCTACCATCAGTATTTTTCAGGAAATGAAACCTAACCTTAAAGAGGCAAAGTGACTGACCTAAGCAAGGTCTCAAAACCCGTCGTAAAGTAGCAGAATTAGGACAGGCTATTAGATTGAAGCCTAAGATTTTTAAAATCCCTGCCTCAGAGCTTGCCCTAATATAAAGCATGAATAATTAAAACAATATGATTTTAGCACAGCAATAGACAAATACGACCTAGGCATATATGAAAACTTAGTATATGGGGAAAATGATATTTCAAGTCAGTAACAAAGAAGGCCTTATTCAATAAGGGGCAAATATCTACATGTATAAAAAGAAAGTGAGATTCCCATCTCACCTATTACACAGAAAAAATACCAGATTACATAATTTGTAAAAAGATCTCAGATAACTACAAAAATATACTGAAAAGGTTTTACAATTTAAATGGGGAATTTTGGGGGTGCCTGGGCTGCTCCCCCTGCTTGTGCTCTCCCTCTCTCTGTCAACTAAAATAAGTAAATAAATAAATAAACTTTTTTAAAATGGAGAATTTTTAAGCATGACACAAAAACTCAAGTCATAGAGGTAAAAAACAGAAACTTAAGGGAAAATATATAATAAAGGGTTAATAACCAGAACAGATAAAAAGTAACTACAGAAGCAATAGAATAACGCAATAGAAAATAAAACTCTATGAAGGCCATAAACAGCCAATTCAGAAAAGCAATACAAACAGTCAATAGCATATGAAAAGAAAACCTTCCCAGTGGCTCAAAAAAAAAAAAAAAAATCATCATCATGAACAGATTACAAAAGAAAGCCCCATGATTATCTCATTTAATACAGAAAAAGGATCATTAAAATCAACTCAGTTCCAATTAAGTTTTTGTATAAGGAGCCTAAAGGAGAACTTCCTTAACCTGATAAAGATTATCTTCCAAATACCTCTAGCAAATATCGTACTTCATGATTTAATTTGTAAGCATCTCCCTGAAATCAAAAACAAGACAACAGCTCCACCATTACAATAACTGGAAGTTCTGGCTGATGCCAAGAAAAGAAAAAGAAATGAGAGAGTAGAGTTGGAAAGTAACCAATTGTCCTGACTGACAGACAATGATTATCTTCCTAAAAAATACAAGAGAATCTGTAGACAAACTATTAAATAACCTAATAAGCTTTTGCAAAGCTTCTAGATATAAAAACCAAGAGTTTTTCTATATATTTGTAATAACCAATTATGAAATGTAATAGAGAAAATGTGCATGTCCTTTATGAATATGTGGGAAGATAAAGCAGGTTTATGATTGGGAAGATTCACTATCAAAAGATGGTGATTACCCTCAAACTAAAGCCAATTCTTACTAAAATCTCAATAGAGCTTTTGGTGGAACCTGACAAGCTGATCCTAAAATTAATCTAGAAGATTAGAGGGCCAAGAAGAACTGAGACCACTGTGAAAATGAAAAGGAAAGTGGGGATGCCTGGGTGGCTCAGTTGGTTAAGCGTCTGCCTTTGGCTCAGGTCATGGGGACGGAGTCCTGCATTGGGCTCCTTGCTCAGCGGGGAGCCTGCTTCTCCCTCTGCCTGCTGCTCCCTCTGCTTGTGCGGGCGCTCACGCTAGCTCTCTCGTGCTCTCTCTCTGGCAAATAAATAAAACCTTTAAAAAAAAAAAGAAAGAAAGAAAGAAAAGGAAAGGAAAGGGGCTCTTGCCCTACCACATAGCAAAACTTAAAATAATCTGGCACAGATCAAATAGACAAAAGGTAAAGACGAGAGCCCAGAAAGAGGCCACATATACACGGAAACTTCACATATGGCAGAGATGGAATTACAGATCAGTAGGAAAATTAAGAATACTCAATACATGGTATGGGGATAATTGGCAGTGCATATTGTCAGGGATGGCAGGAGGGAAGACAATTTGATTTCACATCATATGCCACCTGTCCCCAAAGAAGAAAAAAATCTCAGGTGGATTAAAATCCTTGATATGAGAAGAAAGCTTTGAAAGTTTTAGAATAATAGAAAATTAACAGCAAAGGGATGAATTTTTTTTTAAAACAAGACACAGAAGGTACCAACTATTAAGCAAAAGTTTAAGAAATTTGGTCACATGAAGATTTGATGCTTCTGTTCAATACAAGACCCCATGAGCAAAATTTTAAAAGAGAATTCACACACTAGAAGATAGGTACAATGCATAAAAACAAAAGAGGATTAGTATCAGAATTTACAAACAAATATAAGTCAAAGAGAAAAAAGCTAATACCCCAATAAATATATGGGCAGAAGATGGGAATAAGAAATTCACAAAAGAAGAAATGTAACTGTCCTTTCTCGCTCTTCTTTTTAGGGCCTATGAATATGAGGATGGTTTTGGTCTATGCTATGCCTTGTGATGAACTGAGTTTATTGCTCAGGGAAAGCTATGGCAACAACCAACCCTGAAATCTTAATGATTTAGTTCACTACAACAGAGGCTTATTTCCTGTTGGTGCTACTAGTCCATCATCCGTAAGGGGATGGAGGAGGCTCTGTTCTACAGTCATCCAAGGACCCAGGATGATAGAGGCTCCATCAGTTAGCAGATACACCATCTGGAATTTATCCTTGTGGCTGGTTGTCCAATTAGCCAGTGACTGCTTGCATAGGTAATTACAGCTGCCTGCAGATCTAAATGCACAGAGATATAAACCAAGTCCCATAATTTTATCAGTAATAATGCCTACATTTTAATCTTTATCTGTTTAACTCCTGTGTTCCTCTATCAATTGGTCTGGAACTAAGATAGGGAAAAGAGTAATCTTATCTGAAGAGATCCAAACATCTTCCCCCAATGTTACATTAGTCTCCACACTCATCTATATTTCTGAAATATTTTATAAATGAATTTTTTAAAAAGGAAGCCATTAGAAGAACTACAAAGGTTTTCACACCTTCCAAATCATTAGAGCAAGAGAAAATGAAACTTTTAAGAAAATATGATCAAGGCGCCTAACAGCTAGGAAGAACATGGCAAACAGAAAACAAAATGAGATGGTAAGAATAAATCCAAATGTATTAATAATAATAAAGCGCAAAATACTTAAATTCATCTTTAAGATTTTCAAATTGAGTTTAAAAGTATATACTGTTTAATAAAGACTACTAAAACAAAGCCTGTAGAGATTTCATTTAAATGAAAAGATAGAGTATGGTACCCCATCTTACTGTACTTTACTTTATTGTACTTCACGGATACCATGATTTTTGCAAATTGAAGGTTTGTGGCAACACTGCATTGAGCAATCTCTTGGTGCCATTTTTTCCAACAGCATTTGCTCACTTTGTGTCTGTGTGTTACATTTTGGTAATTCTTAAACTATATCAAACATTTTCATTATTATTATATATGTTAAGGTGATCTGTGATCTTTGATGTTACTATTGTCACTGTTTTGGGATGCCACAAACCACATCCATATAAGGTGGTGAACTTGATCGATATATGTGTGTATTCTGTCTATTCCACCAACTAGTCATTTCCCCATCTCTCTTTCCCCTCCTCAAGCCTCCCTATTGACAATTAATAACCCTACAATGACCTCTAAGTGTTCAAGTGAAGGAAGAATTACACATCCTTCGCTTTAAATCCAAACGCAGAAATTACTAAGCTTGGTAAGGAAGGAATGTCAAAAGCCAAGACAGGCTGAAAGCTAGGCCTCTTGCACCAAAAAGCAGAGTTGTGAATACAAAGAAAAAGTTCTTGAACTCATAGCAAAAAGCAATAAGAAGATGAAGATGTTTCATGATTAAAGATATAATCTACCAAGAGATTATAACAATCACACATCTTACGACAAGATTTAAAATCCATAAAGCAAAACTAGTGGAAATAGGAGAAATTAATAAATCTATAATCATAAAACACTAACATACCTTCAAAAAATTAAGAATTAGAAGTTTGATCTAGTAAATACAGAATACTGTTTTCAACAGAGAACATAAACTTTGCAAATAGGATATGCACATAAGTCATCATGTATTAAGGTCACAAGGAAATCATAAGAACTTCCAGAAAGCAGAAACCATACATACAGACCATACAATGACCAAAATACAATGCTTGAAACTTACTGATGAAAGAATAACACAGAAAATCTATTTCTAAATAATATGCAACATAGAGAAATTAAAACAGAATTTGACACATTTAAAATTAATGTCAATAAGAATAATTCATATTAAAATCTGTAGAATATGGTTAAATAAAAATCTGAAGAGAATGATCTGCCTACAAAATGTCTCCCTGTCACACTACTCACAAAAAAATAAACCGTATCTGATTAAAAAGCTGAACACAGTAATTCTGATTCTCTACATCCCAGGCTATGGTAGGGTTGGATATCCTGACTCCCTTATGGCTAAATGAACAGCGGTGAGATACATATCGCTTCCAGGCCGCCCCATTAAATTGACGGTACAAAACCCTGCAGAATTTTCTTTCCCTCCGACCAGCAGCATTCAAGATTATAGCCATAATACAAACCATTTTAGAAAACTGGTGGTGTCCAGGGGTGCCTGGGTGGCTCAGCCAGCTGGGTGCCCAACTCTTGGTTTCAGCTCGGTCGTGGTCTTGGGACCGAGGGATGAGCCCTGCCTCAGGCTCTGCACTTGGCAGGGAGTCTGCTTGGGATTCTTTCCCTCTCCCCCCCACCCCTCACAAATAAATAAATCTTAAAAAAAAAAAAAAAAAAAAAAAAGATGGGGCGCCTGGGTGGCTCAGTCAGTTAAGCCTCCAACTCTTGATTTCTACCCAGGTTAGACCTCAGGGTTGTGAGATCAAGCCCTGCATTTGGCTCCGTGCTCAGCAGGGAGTCTCACTGAGATTCTTTCCCTCTTCCCTCCACCACCCACTGCTCTCTCTCTCTTTAAAATACATAAATAAATCTTTTTTTTTAAAAAAGAAAACTGGCAGTGTCCATAAAAAATGAACATCACACATTTTATGATTTAGTAATTCCACTTCTAGATATATATACATACACAACAAAATACATACATATTCACTAAGATACAAAGGTTCACAGAATCATTTGAAAATAATGACTGAAAACAAAAACTGAAAACAAACCAATGTTCAGAAACAGTAGACTGAAACACTGTGGTACTTGCTTACAATGGCATATTAAATAACAATAAGAATGAATGAACTATAACCATGCACAATTATCACAGATGACCCTCACAAACATATTGTTTAGTGAAAGTAGCCAGACACAAAAGAGTACATACAATACGATTCCATTTATAGAGATTTTAAAACAAGACAAATCTTTGACAATAAAAATAAGGATTCTCCTTGCAAGAATTAGTGATTAAGAAAGGCCACATAGGTGTAGTTTCTGGGGTATGGTGATGTTCTGTTTCTCAGTCTGTGTGCTTGTTATTTACCTATGACGTACACAAGCTGTCCATCAAGTTGTTCCTTAAGTGCACATTTCTGTGTATTACTCTTACATATTAAAAATGTGTATATTATTAAAATAAAAAGAGTTCACTTACGTCATACTCAATAAAAAGTTATGTATGTACTAGCTGTGCTCCACCAGCCTGGGTAACAAGAGTAAGGAGACTCAGAACAGGTCTTACCTAATCAGTGATAGGTATGTGTCATGAACACAAAATAACCTTTGCTTGTTACATTCCACTAAGATTTTGGAGTTGTAATCACAATATAATCTAGCCTAACCTGATACTCATCTTCAAATGTTTAAGAAAAGTCTTAAACTAAAACAAAATGCAAAATGCAAAAGCTATAAAGTGAAAGGATTTGATAAATTTACAAAAGACACCGTAAGGGTATTTTTTAGAAACTGGGTAGGGAGAGAGAAGAATACTGTAGCCAACCTGAAAAAACTCTCAACAAAAGTAAGTATATAATAGATTATAACCCCATGTATAAAGTAAATATGTATGAATGCTGATACAAATAAGTGATTAAATAAATGGAGGAGAGAAACCTTCCTTACAGAAGAATTCCAAATAAAGGTAGCTACTTCCCTCCCAGAGGTGCAGCTTAACGCCTCCTCCTCTTTGTGTGAACTTAGTGACTTGCTTCTAAAGAATACACTATGGAAAGGGAAAAATGGCAACTTGACAGAGGAGAAATCTGGCCAACACTACTTTAACCCAAGTAGTCATGATTAACCAGTGTTGTCAGGTGGATTTCATGTAGCCCCTGATAGGATAAGAAGGGCAATTTGTTGTGGCATTCATTCCAAAAGCCAGTATAGTCATCAGAAAATATCAAACACAACTTAAGAACATTCTATAATATGCCTGACCAATACTCCCCAAAACTGTCAAGGAAACTGTCAAAGACCTTAGATGACTAAGAAGATGATACCAAAAACAATATAGTATCTTAGAATGAATCCTGAAATAGAAAAAGGTCATTAATGGAAAAACCGGATATCTGAAAAAAGTCTAGAGTATACTTAACAGCAATATACCAATGTTAGTGTCTTAACGGACCACAGTACTTCAAGATGATGTAGAGATTCAACTGTGTCCCCCCTAAAATATATATCTCGAAGCCTTAACCCCCAGCAGGACTATATTGGAGATAGGGCCTTTAAGAAGGTCATAAAGATGGGGCCCTAGAGCAAGAGAATTAAAGTCTTTATAAGAACTGGAAGAGGGGCTCAGTTGGTTAAGCGTCAGACTCTTGGTTTCAGCTCAGGTCACAATCTCAGGGTCGTGAGATTGAGCCCCACATTGGGTTCTGTGCTCAGCACAGAGTCTGCTATCCCTCTCCCTCTGCTCCTCTCCCTGCTTGCTCTCTAATAAAAAAAAGAAAGAAAAAGGAGAAAGAAAAAGAAGTAGAAGAGATACCAGAGATCTTTCTTTCTCTCTGTGCCCACACAGAATAAAGGCCATGTGAGGTCATAGCAAGCCAGGAAGAGAGGCTTCACCAAAACCAACCCTGGTGGCACCTTAATCTTGGGACTTCCAACATCCAGAACTATAAAAAAAGATACACTGTTGTTGTTTAAACCACCCAGTCTGTGTGTTTATCTTGGCAGCCTGAGGTGACTAATGCAGAGGGTAAAGTTGGAGGAAACTGAAACTAGTGAAGACTATACAGGAATTCTCTGTACTATCTTTGCAACGTTTCTATAAATCTAAAAAGTTACTTAAAAAAAAAAAAAGCAACTGACTGGAAGAAAATATCTGTGATTGATTAACAAAAAATATATATATAATAAATATTAAAAACGCCTGTGAAATACCTTAAAACTGCAAATGGTCCAACAGAAACAAGAGTCAAATATAAAAAGGCAAGTTAGAAGAGTAAACACAAATCACAAAAAACGTGAGATGTTTAGCCTAATTTAAAAAATTATAAAACTGTAATTCTGTTTCATACCATCAAATTGGAAAAAAAATATTTTAAATTCTGATATCAATTACGGAAAGTTTGTGGGGAAGTTGCTACTTGTATACAAAGAAGGCATTCTGGAGAAGTGTATGGCAGTGTCTGTCACGCATGTATTCCTTGACCCAGCTGGTCCCCCTTCTTGATGTCTACCTCATAGAAATGCTAGCATAAGAGCGCTAAGAAGCATTTGTGAAAATGTTTACTTATGCACTGTCTGCAGTAAAACTAAATGGAAATAACAACTGTTATCAATAGCAGAATAATTACATAAAGTAAAATTAAGTCATACTGTGACTTAAAATTAATGAGGCAGAGTACTACGAAATCTCTCCACAAGTGCTACAAAGATAAATCGTTTTTTAAAAAAACTAGACGAACAACAGATACACGTAACAACAGTGAAACAAAGCAGTATCTCTAAAGGCAAATTTATATATATGAAAACATACAGAAAAGCAACTGGGACACCCTACCAAACAGTTAATTTATAGAAAAGGAACTGGGATTGGGGGGTGGGGAAAGAAACAGTTATTTTATTGGTATTACTTAGGTCTTTAAGAAAATCTTAAAAGTAAGTCTTTTTTACTTAGTTTATATGTAATTGAAAATAGTCCTCTGGGGAGTAAGGAAGGGGGGGACCTCTCAACATCTTTCCAGATCATCTCCCTCTCAACCTGGGTGGCCTAATTCCCTGTTAATAAGTGCCGTGAAACAACAGCTATTTTCAGCCAGGACAAGATCTACTGTCCCAGGGCCGACATCAGCTTAAATAAAGCATTAGTAACTAGCACTCTTAACTGGAAGAATGAGTTAGTAACTCCTGCCAGCTGCCTTTCACCACCCTTCTTTATCTCAGCCTATCCTTCATCCCTGGGCTAGAGATTCAAAATTGTCTGACTAAGGGGTGGCAAAGATAAGACAGCTCTATCAAGCTCTTTGGTCTTCTTTTTAAAACAGAGGCTCTGAAATTTAAATCACTGGGGAGCCGGGGTGGGGAGTAGGTGAGGGAAATCTCTCCAGCCCTCTGTCTCACATGCTCTCTGGCTATGTGACAAAAAGCAAAATTAATAGCCCTAGACTCTAGTTTTCTTTGTCTTTGAATGCTGTAAAATTACTCTTATCTGAGACTTCTAATATATTTACTAAATTTATCAGAAGGTAGAGTGCATGTATAATGATTAATAGAATAAAAGATTAATTCTTCTCTTCTTGTTTTATATAATGGCACTGGGTTATCGTTAAATTTGCTTTCAAACTGCTTAGACAGGTCAAAATGTATCCAGTTTGGTTTAAACTACACTGTGGGACAGATCAGTTGACCTAGGGGCAACTGCTCTTATCAGAAACTCACACTCCAAAGATGGATAGCTTCGAAGCAGGAAAATCACATTCCAGAGATGATACAGCTTTTCTATTATCCGTATATCTGGAGAATTTATAATTAAAATATGCAATGCCAAGTGGTTTTTATTGGTAAAATGAGTAGCTTGCTAATCAAAATAACAGTTGTTAGGAAGGGCTCTCATTGGTGAAATTAATGGCTGTCCATGTATGCAGATTGTAAAATCTGTCTATAAAATATTTTAGACAAATGGGGCGCCTGGGTAGCTCCATCGATTAAGTGTCTGACTCTTGGTTTCAGCTCAGGTCATGATTTTGGGGCTGTGGGATCCAGCCCCACATAGAGCCCCACGGAGTCTGCTTGTCCCTCTTCCCTCTGCTCCTCCCCTCGCTAGGCTAGCGCTGTATCTCTAAAATAAATAAATAAAATCTTTTTAAAAATATACTTTAGACAAACATTTTATAAGAATCTAATGTGACTCTTATTTAGGGATAGTGTTTAAGACCACATGTCTAATGTGGCCTGTGTCCAGCTACTGCTGGAGGACTGCTGGTTGGCTAGTACCAACTAGAAGGTTAACAGAATCCTGTACCTGGAATACTGTCATATCTGCCTCAAGTGAATCTGTCACGAAAGCAGGGGTCAGAATATCTAAAGATTCAGCAGCTAAGCCCATAAGAAAGGGTGTATTATGACTTATGCCTGCTTGCTAAGAATATCTAATAAATGTTGTGTACAATTGTTTTCGTCTGAGACTAGCTTTCATTATAACCCTATATACCTCAAGTTTCCCTGCAGTTATTGTTATCTATCAAACAGTTCTAAGAGCTGTGCATGACCAAACTGGCTCAGGTCAGTTTCCATCAGTCCAATACAAAAGTTAAATTAGATCTGGCATCACTAACATGCCCTAAAACATTTGGATCATCATGGCATGGAAGTAAGACACAAGCCAGAGAAAGGAAGTTACACTGAAATAAAGCAGTCAACTTCAGCAGACAGATACTTTCCTAGGATCCTAAGCCAAGAACTTTGATAGATAAATTCTAATTTATCTACCTAAATAAGCATTTCAAAAGGCAGGAGGGGTGGGACGGGGTAATTACATGGTCTATCTCATCTCAAATTTCTTGGCAGTGTATGTAAAAAAGACTTACTTTAATGAGTATTAATATAATTGCTTTATCAGAAGCAAATTCTTATTCACAATACTCATTATCTCCAATGGTATTTTAAGGCCCTCCTAACAATATTTAGGACAAATCACAATTCTAGGCCACTAGTCCTATCAACAAGTAATTTTTTTTTCTGTAGAAAAACATCAAAGGGAGAGCTTTTAAAAATTATGCCAATTTCTCTGTGGTTTTTAAGAAAATGGTGTAGAGAGGATTTTGAGTACATATTAAATTTTTTTTTAATGGAAGAGCAAAAGATTTAAAGGCACGCTATGAAAGAAATTATAGGAATGACCTATAAGCTCATGAAAAAGGCATTCAAATCTGGGAAATGCAAATTGAAACCACACTGAAATACCTACACCCACGAAAATGGCTACAATTAGAATCCCAACATCAGAGGCTCCTGGTTGGCTCAGCCAGTAAAGCCTGCAGATCTTGATCTCAGGGTGGTGAGTTTGAGCCCCACATTGGGTGTAGAGATTACTTAAAAATGAAATCTTTAAAAAAAATAAAAAGGTAGCACCACCAATTGCTGAGGAAGATATAGAGCAATCAGAACCCTCAACATTGCTAAGGGGAATTTTAAATGGTGTTAAGACCATGGGACATACACTTTCCCTATGACCCAACCATCCTATTCCTAAGTACATACTCAAGAAAAATAAACTGTGTCTACAAAAAGACTTTACACATATTATTTGTAGCAGCTTTATAAGAGCCCAAACTGGAAACGAGAAATGTCCACCAACGGGAGAACGGATAAACAGAATGCTGTATATTCATGCAATGGAACACTGCTCAGCGGAAACAAAAGAACGAAGTGTTGATACACAAAATGGGACGAAACTCTTAAGCATTGTGCTGAGCAGAAGACAGACACAACAGTTCATGCTATAAGATTCCAGATAAATAAATTTCAATAACAGGTAGAACTAATCTATACTGACAGAAATCAGAACAGTGGATGCTTGGGTATGAGGGAGAGGGGCCCAGAGAGAACAGTGGGTAACAGGGTATGTACTTGTTAAAATTCAAACTGGACACATAAATCTGTGCAATTTACTGTACACAAGTTATACTGTACTTTTTAAAAGAGGGGGAAAAAAGAATCTTAAATGGTAAACATTCATGAAATGATTACAGAATAAGGTTTTTTGTATAGAATATAATTAAGAATTATCTTGACCTAATTAAGTGTATAGCATAGACCATGAATAATACATAACAGTGCAAAAAAAAAAAAAGACACGTACCAGAAAAGATAGTGTGACTAGTAGAAAGATTGTTAAAATGTAAGTATTTTTACATTTGTAAAATGTAAAAGACTGTTTATAAAAATAAAACCAAAAAAAAAAAATTTAAAGCAGTTCCTTGGGTCCTAAAAGCTATAATGCCTATAAATCTGTATTTCCTAATTCACAGATACAGAGCCTTTTAATAGAAGGAATCTGCCATTCCTTACATTCCATCAAACACATTATTTAATAAAGTACTCTGGATTGAGAGTAAGGAGAACAGTGACTGTTAAGGGCCTGTGGTTCCAAGAGCCCTGGTCTGAACACCAATCCTCAGAGCCACAACTCTGCTTTTTAGAGGACTGAAGAGAATGAGAGCACCTGCAGTTAGAAACACACCCCACCTAGTACAGTGCCTAAGACACAACAGGTGCTTAATAAGTGCCTATTTAAAAAAAAACAATTTAGGGGCGCCTTAGTTGGTTAGGCATCTGCCTCCGGCTCAGGTCCTGGGATCGAGTCCTGCATTGGGCTCCCTGCTCAGCAGGGAGTCTGCTTCTTCCTCTCCCTCTGCTCCTCTTCCTGCTTATGCTCTCTAGTTTGCTCACTCTATCAAATAATAAATAAAATCTTTTTAAAAAGCATTAAAAAAAGAAACCAATTTAATAAATGGAAGAAAGACAAGGCCAGAGGAAAAGGAAAGTCATTTATCGAGCACATCCCAGGCTAGGCACTTTAAAAACATTATCTCATTTCATTTTTCACCACAGTCTGTGCTACAGGTATTACCACCCTATTTTACTGATGGGAGGCAGTGCAAGGAAGAATAAGTAACTTGCACCGCTTGTGACAGTGGGGTAAAATAAAGCTTTTAACAAATATAACCAATGAATCCAGAATTAATTCATACATAAAGTAGCATATATACCAATGATTGCCATATAGCATTTTTTTAAAAGTCCCCTATTTCCCATTATTCTATTGCATTGTGGCTTCAAGGAAAGCCTATGGAAAAATAATTAAGTGGCTCAGGTAGGTGACTTCCAGAACTGTTTATTTTATATGATATGGCTTTCAAATTTTAATATTTTAATATTTTTTTCAAAAGGAAGAAGGGGCCAAAAACACTATAATCTGCATCATATAAAGAGATGCTTTATTTGAGCTTTTCCAGGCTCAATTCCCTTCAAAGCTTTGCTTCCTTCGGGGGTTCCCTTCAAAGCTTTGCTTCCTTCGGGGGAGCTGTGACACCAAAACAAACACTCTGGGGGAGTCCAGAAGGAGCGTTGGAAGCGGCACAACTTTGTGGAAATCTAAGAAAGAGAGTGGGATGTTCACTGAAAGCCCTCTATTAACCCAGCCACACAGCGTCATTCAGCAAAGGAGCGTTCTATCTTGCTTACAGGTCATTTTTTTGACACAACAGATTTTCACAGGAGTAACATTTAGCTCTCTGCAGCAGCTCTACATGGAACAGTAAACCTAAGAATTTTAAGAGAAATTTGTTTATATTTTGAATTTGAGGAGGAAATAGCTCTTGCTAAGTTTAACATAATTTTAAGGGGGTTTTCTTTTTATGTTTTTAAAGTTTCTGGTTTTTTTTAAAGGAAATTTTAGGATAAGTCATTAAATATCCAGGAATTTAATGTCCATGCTAAATTATACTTATTATCTACTTTACAACAATGTGAATTTTTTTTTAAGATTTATTTATTTTAAAGCAAGAAATACAGTGCAAGCAGGGGGAGGGCAGAGAGAGAGAAACTCAAGCAGACTCCCCGCCATGCAGGAGCCCCAGTGCAGTCCCACGACCCTGAGATCACAACCTAAGCTGAAACCAAGAGTCAGAGGCTTAACCTACTGAGCCACCCAGGCGCCCCAACAATGTGATATTTAGACTGTAACTATGAAGCAGTGTTACGTTTTACAGTATTACTAAAGTACTTATAATTGAAAACACTGCCTGAAAGCAGAAGTGAAATCTTCCTATTGAAAAAAACCATAAAGTGCTAAAGATGCTAATAAAGTTTATACCTCCTAAGTACATTCCGTTGTTTAAATTGAATGGAAATGTGCACGCACTCTGTTAATGCTTAATCACACATTCTCAATTTTCCTCAACAATTCTAATTTCAAATATTCTGTTCCACTCCTAAAAGTAACCCTTATATTCATCAGATGCACTTATTTGCTTAAGATACAAGTAAAACATTCTCCGAAATCTGGATTCTTGATCTCCAAGAGCCTAATATATTCCAGAGGAATACCTACACAAATAGCAATATTAAGATCAGTCAACAAATAGAAATAGATGTGAAACTTATTTTTTTAAAACCGTTGTGCACGTGTGTGTGTGTGTGTTGTGTGTGTGTATGATCAAAAACATCGTAACACAGGGGCACCTGGCTGGCTCAGTCGGAAAAGCACACATCTCTTGCTCTCAGGGTTTTGAGTTCGACCCCCATGATGGGTGTAGAGATTACTAAAAATAAATAATTTTTAAAAGACCTCATTAATAATTGTAATCGATTAGATATATATTTAAGAAAACAACATAAAATTCACCATCTTAACCATTTTTAAGTGTATGGTAGTATTAATTATATACACATTGTTGTGAAACAGATCTCCAAAACTTTTCCATCTTGGAAAAACTGAAACTCTATACCCAGTAGAACAGCAACTGCCTTTTTCCATCTCCTCCCAGTAGGCCAACCACCATTTTGTTTCTAAGAGTCTGACTGCTTTAGATACATCATACGTAGAATCATACAATATTTGTCATTTTGTGACTGCCTTATTTCACTTAGGCATAATGTCCTCAAGGTTCATCAATGTTTTCCTTTATGACAGGACTGCCTTAAAGACTGGGTAATCTCCCACTTCAATGTATACACCATATTTTCTTTATCCATTCACTTGTTATGGACATTTAGGTTGCTTTCACCTCTTGGTTACTGTGAAAAATGCAGTGAACATAAGCGTACATAAGTGATCTCTTTGAGATCCTGTTTTCGGTTTTTTTAGATATATAACCAGAAGTGAGATTGCTGGATCACATAGTAGTTCTAATTTTAGTTCTAATTTTAATTTTAACTGTTTTCCATAGCAGTTGCACCATTTTACATTCCTATCAACAATGCTTGAAGGTTCTAGAGACGCTTAGGTGGCTCAGTTGGTTAAGCATTTGACTCTTGATTTCAGCTCAGGTCTTGATTCTTAGGGTTCTGAGTTCAAGCTCCACATTGGGCTCCATGCCCCTGTGGAGCCTACGTTAAAAAAGCAAACAAACAAAACACCGAACGTCTATGAGAGAGAAAGGATGCTGGGGTATTACCACCACTTCGATCATTAAAATATTTAGAGGCACCTGGGTGCTCAGTCAGTCAGTTAAGCATCTGACTCTTGGCCTCAACTCAGGTCTTGATGTCAGACTTATAAGTTCAAGCCCCATGTTGGGCTCCACAGCCAGCGTGGAGCCTACTTAAAAACGAAAACAAAAAAAGACACAAAGGTTCCAATTTCTCCACATCCTCACCAACACTTGTTATTTTGGCTTTTTTCTTTCTTCTTTTTTTTTTTTTTTTTTTTTTTTTTTTTTTAGAGTGCCCAACCTAACAGGTATAAAAGTAGTAACTTATTGTGGTTTGGATTTGCATTTCCTAATAATTAGTGATGTTGAGCATTTTTTCATATGCTTTATGAGATGACTGAAAACATACATATTGGTCTCCGCCCTGGTTCCTGGCACAGAGCTCCTAAAATCCTCATAATTTCCTAAATCATAAGAACACTAGGAATATCTTTTGTTCTAATATTTGGTCTCTGATCCTGACCTGACACAGGATCCTAAATTTCTAGAAATATCCCGGGTGATAGGAGTGTCTTCTGCTCTGATGAGATAACTCTGGATTAAGGCTGGTCACCAGAAAGAGCAAGCCATATTACAAGCTTGGAATTTTCAGCCCTGCCCTGAATTCTCCAGAAGAGAGAAGAGCTAGAAATGGAGCTGATAAATTGATCATGCCTACACGAGGAAGCCCCCATAAAAATCCCAGTAGTATGGGGTCTGGGACGCTTCTAGAGGTACCAGGAGAACAGCGGGCCCAGAGCAGGGATGGAAGCTCCATCCCATCCCACATAGCTTGCTCTATGTATCTCTTCCATCCGGATGTTCATCTGTATCCTGTCATATCCTTTTATAATGAACTGGTAAATACTAAGTAAACTGTTTACCTGAATTCTGTAAGCCCCTCTAGCAATTAAACTTGAAGAGGAGTCATGGGAACCTCTGATTTATAGCCAATCAGTCAGAAGCACAGGTAACAACTTGGATTTGTGACTGACATCTGAAGTGGGGGGAGGGCAGTCTTGTGGGACGGAGACCTTCTGTGAGATGTGATGCTATCTCCAGGTTGACAGAGTCAGGACGAAGTTAAATTATAGGACATCCAGCTAGTGTCACAGAAATGCTTGGTGTGGGGAAAATCGCCACATACTTGGTAATTCAGAAGTATCAGAAGTGACATGTTATCTTTAAGAGTGAAGGAGACACACAGGAGGGAAACCTGAGAGGTCTTTTTCTAACATAGCTTATTGGCTCTTTGTCTTCTTTGGAGAAATGTCTATGCAAGTCTTCTGCCCATTTTTTAGTTGGATTTTTTTTTTTTTGGACTTTTTGTTCCTGTTGAATTGTAGCTCTTTACAGGAGTTCTTTATATATTCTGTATAACCAACTTCTTATACTAATTTATCAGATACATGGTTTGCATATATTTTTTTTTCATTCCATAGGTTTCACTCTCGTGTCCTGTGATATGCAAAAATTTTTACATATAGTTCCATTTATCTACTGTTGCTTTTCTTGCTATGCTTTTGGTAACATATCCATGAAATCACTGCCAAATCCAATGTCTTGAAGTTTTTCCCCTGTGTTTTCCTCTAGGAGTTTAAGTTTCTGGTTTTACATTTAATCGTTTATCCATTTTGAGTTAATTTTGTATATGATGTAATGTAAGAATCCAACTTCATTCTTTCACATGTGGACATACAGGTTTTCCCAACACCATTAATTGAAGAGACTATCCTTTCACCATAGTGTAGCCCTGGCACCTTTGTCAAAGATCATTTTTTAAATTTTTTTTAAAGATTTTATTTATTTATTCATGAGAGACAGAGAGAGGAAAATAGAGGCAGAGGGAGAAGTCAGTTCCCCACTGAGCAGGGAGCCGGATGCAGGACTCGATCCCAGGAGCCTGGGATCATGACCTGAGCCAAAGGCAGATGCTTAACCAACTAAGCCACCCAGGCACCCTGTCAAAGATCATTTGACCATATACGTAAGGGTTTACTTCTGAGCTCTATTCTGTTCCATTGGTGTATGTCTTTATTTATGACAGTACCACACTTTTGTAGCTTTGTAATATGTTTTGAAATCAGAAGTGTGAAGCCTCCAGCCTACATCTTTCTCAAGATGTTTTGGCTGAGGTCCTTTGAGATTCCATATGAATCTTAGAATAAATATACCATTGTGATTTTGACAGACTGTATAAAATCTGTAGATCACTCTGGGTAGTATGGACATTTTAACATTAAGTCTTCAATCCACAAGTACAGAATGTTCTTCCATTTATTTGTGTCTTTAATTTCATACAGCAATGTAAAATCATAAGTTTTTAAAAGGCCATTTTGCTTCTCAAGCAAATTCCTATTCATTTATCATACAAAGAAATCTATGGTCACCATTAGCTATACTAACTTAACAGAGTTCAAAATCAGGTAGTTAAAAAGTATATTCACAGAGTCTTATTTACAAGAGCTATAAGATAAAATACCAACATGATCAGAATGATCAATTCCTAAATTTTAATAATAAAAGACAAAGTTATGAGATAATCACCTACAATGTAAAGGCAGTATCAATGAAGTTATAGTGACTCCTCAGTCTTTATTCTAACATCTACCTTCTCAACTCTGTGGTAGGCACTGTGGAGTCAAAGTTAAATAAAATTAAAATGTTTTCCATAATGAGTTCAGTTAACTGTTCAGGGAATTGCTAATACGTGAAATAAAAAGAGAAAAAAAATCCCATTTCTAATAGTAACAACAGAGATTAAATACCTAGGAAAAAGTTTACCAAGTGAAAGACACTGTACGGTATAAAACTTTACCACATTAATGAGCTACTCAAAAGAAGACTTGGGGGGCGCCTGGGTGGCACAGCGGTTGGGCGTCTGCCTTCGGCTCAGGGCGTGATCCCGGCATTATGGGATCGAGCCCCACATCAGGCTCCTCCGCTATGAGCCTGCTTCTTCCTCTCCCACTCCCCCTGCTGGTGTTCCCTCTCTCGCTGGCTGTCTCTATCTCTGTCAAATAAATAAATGAAATCTTTAAAAAAAAAAAAAAGACGACTTAGGCACACAAAACATATGTCTGTGGACAGAAGGGTCATCATCCTAAAGACTTTTTTCCTCCCAGTTAGTTTTAAGTAACCAGCAGGACTTTTTTGTTTATGGAAAAAGCAAGTTGATCCTTAAATGCATATGGAAAAATATGCAAGAATCAATAAAAATAGCTGGAGGATTTTTTGGTTTTTAGGTCAATGGATTTTTATTTAAGGAATTTCACACGAGATTCCTTTCACTGCCAATTAATCACCTTAGTTCCTCCAAAGCCTGCATCATAATCTTCAAGATAGACCTTTAAAAAAGAATTTTTGCTCAATCCACAGTTGTCATTGTCAGTCCACAATTCTTTTAGTTGAGCTTCTCCGATCATCACTTGAATATCAACACTTCAAAAATTCCCCACTTGTGGGGTGCCTGGCTGGCTCAGTCTGTAGAACCATACAACTCTTGATCACAGAGTTGTGAGTTCAAGCCCCACACTGGGTGTAAGGTTTACTTTATTTTATTTTTTTTAATGTTATTTTGCACTTTATTTTTTTTCCTTTTTTTTATTGGTTTCTCCCTTAATTGTTTTTATTTTTTTTTAATGATTTTTTTAATTATATTATGTTAATCACCATACAGTACATCCCCGGATTCCGATGTAAAGTTCGATTGCTTCATTAGTTGCGTATAACACCCAGTGCACCATGCAATACGTGCCCTCCTTACTACCCATCACCAGTCTATCCCATTCCCCCACCCCCTCCCCTCTGAAGTCTTCAGTTTGTTTCTCATAGTCCATAGTCTCTCATGTTTCATTCCCCCTTCTGATTACCCCCCTTTTCTTTATCCCTTTCTTCCCCTACCGATCATCCTAGTTCTTATGTTCCATAGATGAGAGAAATCATATGATAATTGTCTTTCTCTGCTTGACTTATTTCACTTAGCATTATCTCCTCCAGTGCCGTCCATGTTGCAGCAAATGTTGAGAATTCGTTCTTTCTGATAGCTGAGTAATATTCCATTGTATATATGGACCACAGCTTCTTAATCCAGTCATCTGTTGAAGGGCATCTCGGCTCCTTCCATGATTTGGCTATTGTGGACAATGCAGCTATGAACATTGGGGTGCATATGGCCCTTCTCTTTACTACGTCTGTATCTTTGGGGTAAACACCCAGTAGTGCAATGGCTGGGTCATAGGGTAGTTCAATTTTTAACTTTTTAAGGGACCTCCACACTGTTTTCCAGAGTGGCTGTACCAACTTGCATTCCCACCAACAATGTAGGAGGGATCCCCTTTCTCCACATCCTCTCCAACAATTGTTGTTTCTTGCCTTGTCTATCTTTGCCATTCTAACTGGCGTAAGGTGGTATCTCAGTGTGGTTTTGATTTGAATTTCCCTGATGGCTAATGATTTTGAACATTTTTTCATGTGTCTGTTAGCCATTTGTATGTCTTCATTGGAAAAGTGTCTGTTCATATCTTCTGCCCATTTTATGATTTGTTTATTTGTTTCTCGTGTATTGAGTTTGAGAAGTTCTTTGTAGATCTTGGATACCAGTCCTTTATCTGTGGTGTCCTTTGCAAATATATTCTCCCATTCCGTGGGCTGTCTCTTAGTTTTTTTGACTGTTTCCTTGGCTGTGCAGAAGCTCTTTATCCTGATAAAGTCCCATAAGTTCATTTTATCTTTTATTTCTCTTGCCTTTGGAGATGTGTCGTGAAAAAGGTTGCTCTGGCCGATGTCATAGAAGTTGTTGCCTATGTTCTCCTCTAGAATTTTGATGGATTCCTGTCTCACATTGAGGTCTTTCATCCATTTGGAGTTTATTTTTGTGTATGGTGTGAGAGAGTGGTCAAGTTTCATTCTTTTGCATGTAGCTGTCCAATTTTCCCAGCACCATTTATTGAAGAGACTGTCTTTTTTCCACCGGATGTTTTTTCCTGCTTTATCAAAGATTAGTTGCCCAAAGAGCCGAGGGTCCATTTCTGGGTTCTCTATTCTGTTCCATTGGTCGATGTGTCTGTTTTTGTGCCAGTACCATGCTGTCTTTGTGATCACAGCTTTGTAGTACAGCTCGAAATCCGGCATTGTGATGCCCCCAGCTTTGTTTTTCCTTTTCAACAGTTCCTTGGAGATTCGGGGCCTTTTCTGGTTCCATACAAATTTAAGGACTATTTGTTCCAGTTCTTTGAAAAATGTCCTCGGTATTTTGATCGGGATAGCATTGAAAGTGTAGATTGCTCTGGGTAGTATGGACATTTTAACTATGTTAATTCTTCCAATCCATGAGCATGGAATATTTTTCCATCTTTTTATGTCTTCCTCAATATCTTTCAAAAGTGATCTATAGTTTCTAGCATATAGGTCCTTTACGTCTCTGGTTAAGTTAATTCCAAGGTAACGCATGGTTTTTGGTGTTATTGTAAATGGGATGGATTCCCTAATTTCTCTTTCTTCAGTCTCGTTATTCGTGTATAGAAATGCAACTGATTTCTGGGCATTGATTTTGTATCCTGCCACCACTGAATTGTTCTATAACTTCTAATAGTTTGGGAGTGGATTCCTTTGGGTTTTCCATATAGATTATCATGTCATCTGCAAAGAGAGACATTTTGACCTCTTCTTTGCCGATTTGGATAGTAAGGTTTACTTTAAAATACATACATAAATATAGATGCAAAATAAATTATTCCTTAACCATTTCTAATATTGAAAAGTCTTGTTACATTCAGTTTTTACCCATGAGCCTAGCAAAAATTGTTAACAGGTCTCATTGTCACCACTGGAAAAAACTTAACTGTGATGGGAAGTATAACCAGTGTCTCAAGGTAGCCACAAAAAGATTTTTTTAAAGAGCTCTAAAAAGAAGCTAGCACTCCCAGATATTAAAATATACTAAAAGGCCTCCAATACTAATATAGACTGTTCCTGGCACCTGACAGACATATATACATAAAACAGAAGTTCTAAAATAGGGCCAGACACATACAGGAATGGAATATACGATAAGGATAATAATTCAAGCTACACGTCAAGTACATAAGTGCTTGTATTAGGTAGCCATATGAAAAAATAAATAAAAGTGGCTCCATGTCCACACAGCAGAATAAATTTCAAATGGACAATGTATTTAAATGTAAGAAACTGAAAACAGAAAATATATAAGAAAACAGAGGATTTCTACTACGAGCCAAGACAGAGTTAACAGGAAGCAGACTTACCATTCCTATTTAAAAAAAAAAAAAAAAAGTTTTTCTAAAACCAGACAAATTACATTAACTAATGGTTTTCAAGACTCTGGCTATAGGACAATGGAAGACAATGATCTCTGAGACATAGGAAACAAAAAAGGTGAGTCCTATAACTGCTCCAGCAGAGAGGGTAAACTGAGGCAGAGCCCAGCAGACTCCCCAAGTTGAAGAGATGGGGCTAAGTGCAAGAAAACCAAGACAGCAAGAGTTCATAGGACAGAGTACTAAAGAGAAGGAAGCAGCACCGAGAGAGAACTCCAGAGATTTGCAAAGGGTCCTAAGTATTTAACAAAGTAGAACATTCAAGTTAGGAAACTACTGGAGGCCCAGGAAAGAATCATCCAAAAGAATGAGAGCATTCGGTGTCTGACACTCATATGAGCCTAGGGAAGGCACTTGTTTTCACAGGCTATTATATAAAACTCCTAAGTCACATTGGATGAGAGGACTCAGGAAGGTCTTGCCTCAGTAACGAATAATTAGCCCTTGACTTAGCACTGATGCAGGCCTAACAAATACAAAAATACCCAGCACCCACTAAGGTAAAATTCAGCATCCAACAACTGCTGGGAGTACAAGGAAGAAGAAAAGCATGACCCATATGAAGAGAATAATCAATCAAAATAGACTCAGAACGGATGCATAAGTTAGAATGAGCAGAGAAAGACATTAGAAGTTATTATAATTGTATTCATAGGCTCAGTAAGTAATGAAAATACATGTCCACATAAAAACTTGTGTATATATGTTCATAGCAGCATTATTCATAATAGCCTAAAAGTGGAAACAACCCACATGTCCATGAAGGAAAGATAAACAAAATGTGATATTATTCAGCCTTAAAAAGGAATAAAGCACCAATACATGCTACAACGTAACTTAACCTCATAAACATTCTGCTAAGAAACCAGTCACAGAAGATCACTAATTGTATAATCCCACTTATATGAAATATCCAAAACAGGAAATCTATAGTGACAAAAAGTAGATTGCCTAAGGGGGAAGTGAAGGGAATGGTACAAGCTTTCTTTTAGGGATGATGAAAATGTTCTAATTAGATTACGGTGATAGTTGCACAACTCTGTAAGTATACTATTTACCCCCTGAAATATTATTTTTTAAATATTTAAAATTTAAATATTTAAAATTTAAATGCTATTTAAAATACACTATCACAAAAAATAAACCACTGGAATGTACGCTTTAAATTGGAGGACTGGAGGTGCCTGGGGGTGGCCCAGTCGGTTAAGTGTCTGACTTCAGCTCAGGTCATGATCTCAGGGACCTTATCTCAGGGTCCTGGGACGGAGCCCTGCCTCCGGCTTCTCAGGGAGTCTGCTTGTCCGTCTCCCTCTGCCTCTCCCCCCTCTCGTGCTCTCTTCTCTCTCTCAAATAAATAAAGCCTTTATAAAATAATAAAAAATAAATTAGAAGACTGTATGGTAGTTGAATTATGTCAACAGAGCTCTTATTTTTAAAAGAGTAAAAACATAAATAAAATAGAGTTAAAAAAAAGGTAGAGATACATAAGATATAAAAAAGGCCCAATTCAAGCTTTTCTGAAGACGAAGGCTGTAATCTTTAAAATGAGGAACACAATGGATGGGATTAATGGCAGATAATAGGACAAGGAAACAGTGAACCTATCCAAATGAAACAGAGAAAAAAAAATCCCCCCAAATGAAAAGAGATCAGTGAGCTATAGGACAGTTTAAATGGCCTAATATACAGGTAGTTATATATTAAGGAGGTAGGGCAGGCAGAAAAAATATTTTAAAAAATAATGGCTGAGGGATGCCTGGGTCAATCAGTGGGTTAAGCGTCTGCCTTGGCTCAGGTCCTGATCAGAGGCTCCTGGGGATGGAGTCCCACGTCCTGGCTCCTTGCTCAGCAGGGAGCCTGCTTCTCCCTCTGCCTGCCACTCCCCCTGCTTATGCTCTCTCTCTCTGGCAAATAAATAATAAAATCTTAAAAAATAATAACAATGACTGAAAACTTTCTTTAATCAATGAACTCTATAAACCCACAGATCCAAGAAGTTCAATGAATCCTAAACACAAGTAACAAAAGAAAACTACACTGCAAGCAAAATGCCCCAAACCAGTGATAAACAGAAAATCTTGAGAGCAGCCAGAGAAAAAATTACATAATACAAAGAGAAACAAAGACAAAGATATCGGATTTCTTGTTGGAACCAATACAAGTGATAACACAAGACAGCAACATCTTCAAAGTACTGAAATTAAAAAGAAAATGCCAACCTTGAATTCTATGCTAAGCAAAAATCTATCAAAAACGAAGACATAATGAAGACATTTTTAGATATTCAAAAGATCAAAGAGTTCATCACTAGCAGACCTGCACTATAAATAATGTTTAAAAAAAATCTTTCAAGCAGAATGAAAATGATACCGGCTGTCTGGATCTACACAAAAGAATGAAGGGTACTAGAAATGATACTACATAGGCAAATATATAATATTTTCTTATTTAAATCTCTTTAAAAGATGATTGTTTTAACAAAAGTAATAACGTACTGTGGAGTTTTTGTAATATAAGTAAAATGCATGAAAACAATAGCATAAGGGCCAAGACAGGAGAAATGGAAAGAAACACATAGGAATTTCCTAGTAACTTTGTCGAGTCCAACTATGACTTAAAATCTGGAAGCCTTAAGAGAAAAGATTATCAGGTTCACCTATAAACTTTTCATGGTAAACACACATCACCACCACAGCTGTAAGAAAATTAAAAAGCAAATGACAAATAGAAAACTCATTTGTAGGGGCGCCTGGGTGGCACAGCGGTTAACTGTCTGCCTTCGGCTCAGGGTGTGATCCCGGCGTTATGGGATCGAGCCCCACATCAGGCTCCTCCGCTATGAGCCTGCTTCTTCCTCTCCCACTCCCCCTGCTTGTGCTCCCTCTCTCGCTGGCTGTCTCTATCTCTGTCGAATAAATAAATAAAATCTTTTAAAAAAAAAGAAAACTCATTTGTAAATCCTAATACATAACTTCCCTAATGTCTGAAGAGCCTAATGCAATGCATGTAAACAGCAAATAGCCCAATAAAAAAATGGGTGAAGAATATTTATGGCCGGTTTTTGGAAACTCAACCTATGCTCATAAATGAAAACTACACTGAGACTATAATTTTCTACCTGTCAGAGTGGCAAAAAATTCAAAAATTTGGTAACCCACTCTGTTGGTGACCTTTTAAACAAGTCCTCTAATACACTGCAGGTGGGATTGTAAATGGGTATAACTTCTACCAAAATTACGAATATATAAACCTCTAAACTCAACAATTCACTTTTGAAAAGTCATTCCTATACACATCTGTACATATGACATATATAACAGGTATTCAATATAGCATTTTATTTTTTATAGCTAAAGACTGAAAGCCATCCTAATGAGTATGAATAAGGGCTTAAAGATCTTATATGCATTATAAAGTGAAATTCTATGCAGCTATAAATACGAATGAGGAAGTCTCTATGAAATAAAACTGAAAGATCTCCAAGATATATCATATTCCATCAATTCTAAGATGTATATTTTTTCACATTTGAGTATCTCTGAAATTATGCTGTAGTTTAAGATCTGTGACTTAGTTATAATTGGCAGCATGTCTCCTTTCTCTGAAGTATTTAATATATTCTGTTGTGTTTGAGAATCAGTGAAGTGTGGTATCAGTGGAGAACAGCAAGGTGCAGAACCATGTATAGAAAATGCTATCTTCTAGTTCAAAGAGAATCTATTAAATACAATGTAGTATTCTGGCTTGTATCCTGGAACAGAAAAAAAGATCTTTGTGTGAGGAAATCCAAATAAAGTCTGGAGTTTAGTTAACAGTTCTCATCAATGGTGGTTTCTTGGTTTTGACAAATCCTATGGTAATGTAAGGTAGCATTAGGGAAATGGGGAAGCCATATACAGGAGCCCTCTGTATTTCTTTGCAACTTTTCTGTAAATCTTAAATTATTCCACGATAAAAAAGTTTGTTGAAATGGTAATTTTTAAAAGGACACATATTTTATGCATTTTTAAAACTCAGGGCAAACATAAACTAAAACCTCTGGGGGATGGCAGGGTGAGAAATAGACAAATACGGAAAGAGAGGGTATGGTGGGCGACCGCTCACTGTACACTTGTCTCAGAACCACATGAATTTATTTACCCATCAAGTTTAAAAATTATAACACAAGAAACAACAGGTGTTGACGAGAATGCAGAAAAAAGGAACCTTTGTGCACTATTGGTGGGAACACAAACTGGTGCAGCCACCGGGGAAAGTGGTAGGGAGGTTCCTCAAAAAACTAAAAATAGGGGTGCCTGGATGGCTCAGATTAATCTGTTAACATTTTGTTTATAGTTTTTCTGTTTAACTCTATACATTTTATATCAAGCCCTATCTGTTCTACCTTCAAACAGTATCTGAAATCTGGGGCACCTGGGTGGCTCAGTCGTTAAGCGTCTGCCTCCGGCTCAGGTCATGATCCCAGGGTCTTGGGATCAAGCCCCATATCGGGCTCCCTGCTCAGTGGGGACCTGCTTCTCCCCTCCCTCTGCCGCTCCCTCTGCTTGTGCTCTCACTCTCTCTGTCAAATGAATAAATAAAATCCTTAAAAAAAATTTAAAAATAGAAGTAATCATGCTGTAATCACACTACCAGGTATTTACCTAAAGAATACAAAACACTAAATAGATGTTCCCTGCAGCATAATCTATAATACCCAAATTACGGAAGCAGCCCAAGTATCCATCAATTGATGAATGGATAAAGATGTGGTGTATAGATATAATGGAGTATTACTCAGTCTCAAAACAGAATGAAATCTTGCCATTTGCAAAAACATGGCTGGATCTAGAATATAAGGGTAAGCGAAATAAGTCAGTCAGAGAAAGACAAATACCATATTTCACTCATATGTGGAATTTAGGAAACCAAACAAAGAAGACACAAACCAATAAACAGACTCTTAACTATAGAGAACGAACAGATGGTTCCTAGAAGGGAGGTTGGGAGGGAGGGAAGGCAAAATAGGTGAAGGGGATTAAGAATACACTTATCTTTTTTATTTTTTAAACATTTTTGTCAGTAGGCTACACACCCAACCACAGACTCGAACTCACAATCCCAAGACCAAAAGTTGCAGGGTCTACCCACTGAGCCAGCCAGGCACCCGAAGAGTACGGCACTAAGTAATATATGAGACTGCTGAATCACTACATCGTACACCTGAAACTAATATACCACTGTATGGTTAACTCTACTGGAATTAAAGTTTTTAAAAATACATATGGATTTACCTGATATTAATAAAGTTAACAGTAACAAGAAAAAATAAAAACTATAAGAAGGTACTACTTTATGGAGGACCAAGGGGATAAATAGAGGTTACTCTAAATACAGCTTATAGGGGCGCCTGGGTGGCACAGCAGTTGGGCGTCTGCCTTCGGCTCAGGGCGTGATCCTGGCGTTATGGGATCGAGCCCCACGTCAGGCTCTTCCACTATAAGCCTGCTTCTTCCTCCCACTCCCCCTGCTTGTGTTCCCTCTCTCACTGGCTGTCTCTATCTCTGTCGAATAAATAAATAAAATCTTTTTAAAAAATAAAAATAAAAAATAAATAAATACGGCTTATATTTACAACCTAGGGACCATGACAAGAATCCATGGCTTTGCTGGGGAAAGTCTACAACCTAAAATTCTCTACCGCATTTTATATAAATGAATTCATGGACATTTTCCTCAGAAGAGGGACTACAAGGAAATAAATACCTTATATATCCGTACACTAGAATAATATGCATCTACTAAGAGATATACATTTGGACACATACTTATGACAATGAAAGATTCCACTATAATATATAAAGTGGGAAAAAGTAATGATAGTATTTATAGTGTTTACCTTGTTAATGTAAAAACATCTCTCTCTATAGAGAGGTCTACGTATATGAACATGCACTGAACAATCTAAAAGGCTAAATGTGGTAACCATTAATGCTGTTCACCAAATAATTCTGGCTCCCTGTCTAACAGACACATTCCTGCCCCTCAGTGGTTGGGTGGGACCTTGTGATTCATTCTGGCCACAGAGTTATGAGTGGAAACAAACACTTAATTGTTGATTCAAGACCCTCCACAGGCAGTCTTCTTCTTCTGGTATAGGAACCAACAATATTAGAGACACTAGCTGCCCATACGCCTGGGTCCCTAAGCAATTACAATAAGCAGAACCCCTGCGGACCCACAGTGGATGTGAAATAGAAACAAGACCGTAAATTTTTGTTTTCAGCTGCTGAGATTGGCCAGGGGGAGGGGGAGGCTTGTTATTACAGTATAACCAAGTCTAAACTAACTGATAAAGAAAACATCCTTGTTAGTAGGATTTCTGACCATTTTCTTTCTGTGTTGTCCTTTTTAAAAATAACGAGCAGCTGGGGTGCGCCTGGGTGGCTCAGTCGGTTAAACTTCCTACTCTTGATTTCCCCTCAAGTCATGGTCTCAGGGTCCTAGGACCCTCCACAGGGCTCCATGTTCAGTGGGGTATCTGCTTGGGATTTTCTCTATCCCTCTTCCCCGCTCCCCCGCCCGGGGCACGCTCTGGCTCGTGTTCTCTCTCTCAAATAAACAAATCTCTAAAAAAAATTAAAAATAAAAATAATGAGCACCGGTATCTTAGAAACTTTATTTGGGGATAGAGGAGAGATACAAGTCTTAGCATGGGCCTTAGCATCAAGCAGACATTGACCATCAGATTATTACCATCACATCTCAAACTACAGCAGCCTGAAAGCATCCTCCATTAGGATCCCTCAGCTCCCTTTGTTTCATTCCATGGTCACCGTGCAACCTAACAGCAGTGAAAAAAGCAAGGAACAGAACCGTGAGAATAAAGTGCTGTATTTTGCATGAGAAGATACAAACACACATACATCTGTACAGACCTATATATATGTTTGTAAATACATAGAAAATCTCCAGTAAGACACAGAAAAAGTTATGTCAATTTATTCTGAAAAGGGAAGGTAAGTAGCTAGGTGACACAGAAAGTGGAAATCTTATTCTGTGCCATTTACTCTTTTGTATCTTTTATTTATTTTTTTTTAAGGATTTTATTTTTAAGTAATCTCTATACCCCATGTGGGGCTTGAACTCATGACCCTGAGATTAAGGGTCACATGCTCCACTGACTGAGCCAGCCAGGGGCCCCTCTTTTTTACCTTTTAAATTTGGAACTATGTATATGCATTATTTAAAAAACAGATAAAATGAAAAGCTTTTAAAAAAACACAAGCAACTCTAAGTGAAGGGATATACTAAGTGTCATTTAGTGGGTCATATTTCAAAAATATAAAAAGTCTACTAAAGGGGCTCGCATGGATCAATGATGAATACGTCATGAACCCAGAATCATAAATGCACCTCAATAGCATGGAACATGATTAAAGGGCAAGAAAGATCACCAGCAATACTTTTGCAAATAAGTTCTATGAGCTGCCCACTGATATTCAAGAAAATGAAGAAAAATTACTTCTAATGCTTCCAAAGTCAAGGCTTTTATTACTGAATCTTGATTCCATGTGAAAGCTTCAGCATTGTTAAATTCCACCTCTTACAACATTAGCAGTATGACTTATTTTTTCTCCTCCACTAAGAATAACAGACTGAATTATTGTTTCCAAAGAAAAAAGAAAAGGGACTCTGCAAGGCTTTAATAATATGGGAAAAGCAGGCACCCAGGTGGCTCAGTTGATTAAGCAACTTGATTTCAGCTCAGGTCATGATCTCAAGGTCGTGAGACTGAGACCCACGCTGGGTGGTGTGGAGCCTGCTTAAGATTCTCTCTCTCCCTCTGCCCCTCCCTGCTCGTCTGCTTGCCCTCTCTCCAGAAAAAAAGAAGAAAAGAACACAATAAACCTTATATATACATTACTTACATACATGCATACATACATGCATACATTAATTTAAAAAATGGGGAAAGCATCTCAAAAGGTAGGAAAACAGCACTTACTTACACCATATATGGTAAACTGTGATTTCTCTAATTTGTATCAGTGTAATGCTTACACAAGTTATCAACTCTTGAGCAATTAAATTAGTATACTGATTCATTTTGAAACATTCCCAAGAGTACCTAACACTTGTTATCTGGCCTTATTAGAAATAAATGACAGGGGCGCCAGGGTGACTCAGTCGGTTAAGCATCTGCCTTCAGCTCAGGTCACCATCCTGGGGTCCCAGGATCAAGGTCCTTGTCTGGCTCCTTGCTCAGCAGAGAGTCTGCTTCTCCCTTTGCCCCTCCTCTGCTCCTTCTCTCTTTCTCTCTCTCTGTCACTCACTCTCTCTCTCTCTCTCTCTCAAATAAAGTCTTAAAAAAATCATTTAAAAAGAAAGAACGAACGAACGAACAGACAGGGGTGCTTGGCTGGCTCAGTTGGAAGAGCATGTAAGTCTTGATCTCGGGGTCATGAGTTCAAGCCCCAGGTTAGGTGTTGAGATTACTTAAATAAATAAATGAAAACTTAAAAAAAAAAAAAGACAAATGACATAAAGTGGTTGACTTCACATTCTTGCACAAACTTCATTTAGCTGGGGATGAGGAGTTTCTGGAAACGGAACTGCACAGAAACCGCAGAGTCTCCATGGAGATCCAGTCCTGGCATTCTGCGTTGGCAACGGCTCAGCTCCTCCAGCTACTTCACATTCACTGAAGTCAGGACTGTCTCTGGCCATAATTCTTCTAGGTGCTAATCACACAGCTGTTAGTCAAACATTCAAGCTACAGTGTTTACAAAGCCTTTCGTAAAATCACAGAACTTGCAATCATCCTTAACTGCACGCTGCCCCTTACCTGGTTTCCTTACACAATTCCCTCCAAGGGTCTCTAAGCTTGCATTTTAAACATCCAGCTCTCCCACTGCTTCTTTCTAACAAACCCACCCTGTCCCATGCATACATTTTCTCAACATTTGCTATCAAAAATACCTCATATTCTACCAGGACATGACAGAATGACAGTAATGCACTCAACTCAGGATAACAATTGAGCACTCGCTGAGAACTTACAATAAAAGCACTAGGAGCACACACACAAAATTTAGCAACTGCCTGACTCTGGAGGCACACTGAAGAGCTCCACTTAGACCCTTCCCCCACCAGCACTTTCCAATTGCACCAACATCTCCCGCAGGGCTTTCTCTAGACTACAGGGCCCATCCTCACAGCGCTTGAAAATTACCACTCACCCCCCACTCTAAGTTATTGGTTAAAAACTATCCCAGTCCCCTCAACCCTTTTATGTTCTATACTGCTGTCAGATTTCCCCATCAAACCCCAGTTAGCTCAGAAGTAGCGTGCCTAATAATGAGCATTCTTTCCCACTCATAAGGGTCATGTTAAATGGGGTGTGTGACAGGTGCACAAAAAAGGGACATTACTTAAAAATTGCTTTTGTGGCATAACCAACAAAACTTAGCAATCCTATTCATAAATCTCTATAATTAGAATAACACTTGTTTCCTGACCATTGTAAAATAAAGCCATTAATCCAAAGCTTTGATTTGGGGGGGAAAATGCTTATTGCCTAGCCTTCAAAAAAATCCCACATTGTTATTTTGGAAATTCCCAAAAGTATCATATTACAAAAAAAGACTCCTCCCCATGCACTGCTGGTGGGAATGTAAATTGATACAGCCGCTGTGGAAAACAGTATGGAGGTTTCTCAAAAAATTAAAAATACAACTACTAATGATCCAACAATTCTACCACTGGGTATTTACCCAAAGAAAATGAAAATACTAATTTGAAAAGATATACGCACCCCTATGTTTATTGCAGCATTATTTACAATAGCAAAGATATGGAGGGGCGCCTGGGTGACACAGCGGTTAAGCGTCTGCCTTCGGCTCAGGGCGTGATCCCGGCGTTATGGGATCGAGCCCCACATCAGGCTCCTCCGCTATGAGCCTGCTTCTTCCTCTCCCACTCCCCCTGCTTGTGTTCCCTCTCTCTCTGGCTGTCTCTATCTCTGTCAAATAAAAATCTTTTAAAAAAAAAAAAAGATATGGAAGCAGCCTAAGTATCCATCATCCATAGACAAAGAAATAAGGAAGATGTGGTGTGTGTAAAGATATATACATACAGTGGAATATTACACAGCCATAAAAAAAGAAATAAGACCCCTGCCATTTGGTACAACATGGATGGACCCAGAAGGTATAACGGTAAGTGAAATAAGTCAGACTGAGAAAGACAAATACTATATGATTTCACTCTTAAGTGGAAGCTAAAAAACAAAACAAATGAATAAACAAACACAGAATTAGACCTGTAAATACAGAGAACAAACTGATGGTTGCCCGAGGGGAGGTGGGTAGGGGAATGGGCAAAATGTGTGAAGGGGAGTGGGAGTTTTTCAGTAACAGAATAAATAAGTCACAGGGATGAAAGGTACAGCATAGGGAATATAGTCAATGGTATTGTAATAGCGTTGAATGATGACAGATGGCAGGTACACTTGTGATGAGGATAGCGTAAGGTAGAGAATTGTTGAATCACTATGTCCTGCACATGAAACAAATGTAACATTGTGGGTCAACTATATTTCATGTAGAAAAGAAAAGAAAAATTTAAAAAGACAAAGAAAAAAATTCCTTTGCCGTTGTGCCTAGAAATAAATGGTTGTCTTCCACACATTTAACTCCTAAAAATTTATTTGATCAAAATAATCTGAATAGGTTCTAATAGATAAAGGATGCTTTCTTTAAGGTTATGTTCCTTTTCCTGCTCTCCTGAGTAAGAGAGATTACATTAATGTACTTTTTGGAGCAAAGCTGTTATTTAATTTAGGTTAACTACCACATCTTGATCCTTGTCACTCACAGAATGTGAGAGCACTGTGAGACAGGTCGAGGGGGTAGAAGAGGACATTTCCCCCACGTTGGAGTGGAGTCTATCCCCAGTCCCAGCAGTCACCAACCCCTGACAACTGCCACCACAGTAGGGACAATGGTGCTGTCCGCAGGAGGAGGAAGAAAGCAGATTGGTGTTACCGTAATCACCTGG
>NC_048234.1:41770310-41780077 GCF_002007445.2 Ailuropoda melanoleuca
GCGCCTGGGTGGCACAGCGGTTAAGCGTCTGCCTTCGGCTCAGGGCGTGATCCCGGCGTTATGGGATCGAGCCCCACATCAGGCTCCTCTGCTATGAGCCTGCTTCTTCCTCTCCCACTCCCCCTGCTTGTGTTCCCTCTCTAGCTGGCTGTCTCTATCTCTGTCAAATAAATTTTTAAAAATGTAAAAAAAAAAAAAGATTTATCACCCCGTTCTATGGGCTCCTATCACTTCCCAGAAATCTGGGTCAAGTGTGAAATCTCTGTTGTAGACCTAGCAGCAGCCACTGCAAGGATGAGACCATAAAATGCACTCAAACATATCCTGAGTGAATCTGTGCTTCAAGCCCTTTCAGTCACAATAGTTTAAAATTAGAGTGTATTAATAGTGAAGTTAAAATCCCAACCTCGATTGTGTTTGCTAGCTAAATCTTATTGTCAAAAGGAACTAAATGCATGTTAAGATGATTCAGTTTCATGTGTAAGGTGCTTCCAACAAGCTACCTAATGATGGTATTATAATAAAAAAAAATTCCAAGAGCAGACGGGGAACAGCTCCTAAAAATGTAAGACCATAACGTTAATTCTGTTATACATTCATGTCAAAGCAATTCTTCCTCAGCACCTACAAAAGAATGTGAAAATCAGAGTGCTTTTCAGTTCTCAGTTCAAGTCACACAAACCAAATCTACCTCTTAAAATATCTGGCAATCTTCATCTTTGGTGCCTTCAATTCAAGAAGCAATACTCAGCTTAAAAGGTGCTCTGTAATTACTTCCTACCAATAAGTAATTCATTTTTTAAAATAAACAAGGTTTCTCATTTTAAATTATATCATCTGGGATGCTCCCGAGATTCAAATTAGAGATACAGAATTGGAATGGAGACCTTTTACTTCGGTTGTGTTTTAGAAGAAATAGGGTTTTCAGTGTATTATTAACCATACGCATTTATATATATTTATAATATTCGTATATATAGTGCATTCATATATGGATACGATTAGTTATATACCACAATTAAGCTTTTTCCCCTTGTCTCTTTTAAGGTTTAAAACACACACCTACGCCCACACCCCCCACCCTCTCACGAGAAAGACACCTTAAGACAGATCGTTTTCACCACACGTTGGAAAAAATAATTCACTTTGTGTAGGAATTATGGAGTGATATTTCCAACACAAAATTCTCTCAAACTGACATTGTGTAAATGAAGAGAGCAAAACTACATGCTGACTGATTCCTTCATTACCTGTCTTCACTGAGATGATGACTTAGTAGTCTATGCCTTCTCATTCTTTCAGGGATGTTGCTATAAATCTTCACATCTCCTCCCTTCCTCAATAACACCTGGCTCAATCCCTTGTTCAAGGTAGGTGCTCAATAAATATTTGTTAAATGGATACACTAATTCCACAGCACAATTCATACAACTACAAATGAGTATAAATGAGCAAAATGCAGAGAATGATTCAGCTGAGATGGTCCTAAAATGGAGGGCTTTGCAGAATTGAGAATCTGTAATGATATTACAGCATTATGGATTGGGTATAAAAAGCTCAATGTCATAAACTGCAGTGCCAAGAAAGTAATTTTACTTTCAAATTAGAACTTGAAGGAACAACAAATACCATCGACATTGGGAACAAGATGTTTTTCTTTTGTGAAAAGTACACTGGCAACCAAATTTTAATAGGATAAAAGTGAACTACCTGAGAAATGAAGTCAATATGTGATATTACACAATTAGAATGAATTTACCCAGCCTAGCTTCCTCAGCTTTTCAGACTCCAAGGCAATGGGACCAAATCTTCGAACTGGCTAGTGAATAAAGCCCCCTAAGAGAACTGCTCCTCTAGAAGGTAAATAATACTAAGAATTAAAGGAGCTGAATAAAAGACCAAGAGAATAAAGGCAGAATTTCTTTAATTAGAATTATTATACATATAGAGCTATTTGGATTTGTTCTTTTGATAACTGGCCTTATCTGAGGTACTTGAAAATGAAATGGAATCAGAATACTTGTAATTTTTTTAATAGAATATGAAAGAGCTTACCCATTCCCAAAGTTTAAATTGGCATTTCATGAGATTTCCCTCTTGCCAAAAACAATAAATAAGATATAAGCCTGTCCATTAAGCAAAGAAATGCCTAGAAAGAACTAAGTGACCTCACAAAAGAAAAAACAAATCAAGAACAGCTGTTTAGTTATAACAACTCATTCTAAGCATCCTTTCAGCAAGTCTACAAAAGACTCAATTTTAATAGAAAAAGTTTAGTATTACCAAAAATATCCACTATCGAAAACATAGCATTAATAATTAACCCAGTAAAATATCACAGAAACTACTGTATTACCTATACACAGAAACCAACAAAACTTTGCATATAAAGACAAATTTCAACTTAAGTCATAAACATACAAAGGATACTCTACAGTTATAGAAAACTGAATCTGCTACCCAAGACTAAATTTAAGACAAGCAAACAGGAAGGGACGGAACCAAGAATGACAACTAACAGATTAAATCTACAGTTTTAAAATCATCAGAAAGCACCGCAAAGTAGAGTCAATGATCTGAATACCTTTGTTGGAGCAGTATCCATGAAAAGCTATAGAAAAAAGAGAAAGAGAGAGAAGGGCGTAAAACTTTCATATAAACTAGAGAATCCAGATGAGACGCACACATTCCAGTTAAATACCCTTGTATTTAGGAAATTAAAATCAATTTTATTTTAGAAAATGTTTTCTAAGGTAATCCCTGTCTAATATGGTAGTCAGCACTTCTAGAAATTAAGCGACTAACCTCAGAAGCTAAAATCCAAATAATGTAAAGAAACGGTCTGTGAAGATTGGTTAGCTCCTACGGAACCAGTTTCTGCGTCTCTATCAATCTGACCACTTTTTTGCCCAAAACCCCTGTACCTACTTACCTCACTCATAAAGGTGCCTGTCCTAAATGAGGAACGGCTTTGAAATGTTTGAAACCAGCCTATCCATGCTTTTCATTCAAATTGCAGATAATTATGTAAAAGTAATTTTAATGTGAAGGACCTTAAAGGACTAAGAATAAAAATATTCTGTAACTAGTACGGAAAGGAAAAAAAATACTGGCTACTAAAATTATTTTGTTCTCAACGTAATTAAAGGGAAAGATTTAAACATGTAATTTCTTATTTATGTCTAAATCCCACCCTTTCCAAATACACTGGGTCTCCATGCCATAAATTAAGCATGGAAAGGCCCACTGAAAGGCAATTTTGTTTTAGTCAAAATAACAACAAAAAAATGTCCTATGCCTATAATATGCACCACCAGTATCAAATCTTTTGGATCTGTGAAATACTCTTTTAAAACGATGTTCTAGGGCACAGTCATGCTTTAAACTAACCACTCTGTGAAGAGTTTATATTCTATCAGTAAAGAATTTAATACATTTGTTTTATTTTCCATAACCTTCTACCTGAGGCTCTCCCATGAGGCCTTTCCATCTTTACAAAGACCCCCCTCCAATAAGCTTAGCTGCAATTTAGTATAAGGCAATATACAAACTCTTCAGTGTAATAAAAATACGTAATAGCCTCAAAAAGAAAGAAACGGGTCCGGTTTATTCTTCCTCTTACAAGGAATCTTTAAAGAGAAACGGTAACATTTTTCCCAAGGCAGAAAAGATTGTCAACGCAGTGCGAAATCTCTTCAGCGCTTTGACAAATACTGAACCAGCCTCATCTGGAGCGCTTCTGCCCTGAAGATCACTCTTGGACAGAAGGGAACACACCTGCATTTTCACTATGCTGATTCACTGAACCTTTTGTGCATGTACACGTATGGGGGAAATGTTTGCTTCTGAGCTGGAAACCTCTCCAACCGTGGTGACTGCCTCAGTCCGCCCTTGGCATCCCTGGGCCATCGCCGGCACACCCTTAATACTAGACACCGTTTATGGAGCCCTGGCTGTCAAGGAGGCACCAAGCCAGGCACTTCACATGCCTCTGCTTCAGTTCTTCCAACAACGCTGTGGACTTTTTACTGTCAAACACATGAGAGAAAGGAGGCTCCAAAAGGTTATTAATAATCCAGCTGTGTTCAGTCCCCTTGAAAGCAGACACTAGCTGTCCCTGGCGCCCTCATGCCTAACACTAACCACTAGAATTCACTCTTCAAATACCCTATGAACAAAGTTTTTCATCCCCAAAGATTTCAACCACGATATGGCTCTCTCTAAGCCAGTTATTCCTCAGACCCTCCAAGTTTTAGCTAGTTTATCCCCAGACCTCCCAGGTTTCATTTTCTCAATTAACACAGAAAACAAATTCCATGAGAACAGGGATTATCTCCAGCAGTGACCTATTTTTACCACTTGAGGAAAAAAAAAAAAAGCCTGGCAGAGTAGGTATTCATTACAATTTGGTTAAATGAATGAAATATCTAGAAAATCTGGGTTGTGATGACAGCCAATTTGGAAACCAGCATGAGTGCAGGAGGACCTGAATTGTGTATGTAGTTTGCTCATATTTCCAAATTCACTACGTAATTATCTAAATTCAACTGTACAGATACAACTTATGGGGCATGTACTAGACCACCACCTACTAGTCTATGTAAACACAGGACTAAATAAGTAGTACATGGACAGCAAGTCATTTATATACAACTCTGCTGAAATAGCTTTATCTGTTGGAAAAAATAAAGGCCAGGTAGTATGGCTTTCCCAAAAAAGAAAGTGCATCAATTTGGCCAAAATTACTTATCTCTTGTCTTAGCTTTTGAGAGAAAAGTGGATGGTTGTGGTATTTCAAGATGATCTCTTAAAATTCTTTCAAATAACAGAACACCGGTCCTGTCAATTCAGAGATCCCCAGAGACTACCTCAGAAACTTCCAAGAAATGTCACTGGTACACACCCAATGCCATCCTTCCATTCTAAAAATCACAATGTGGTTTCATTCCAGCTCTCCCCCACAGGAACTGGGGAAATTCAAACCCATGCAAAGGCACAGAAAAATTATAGTTTGCACTGACTGGCAACTCCTAGCATTAGTACCACCTCTGTCATCCAGTTATTCCACTTTCCCTTCATCTCTGTGCCCAACCACTCTGTCTACTCAAACAGTAACAACACAACTATGTTAAGTTTTTGTGTGCAGTGCCCCAGTGCCTAAGGAGTTAGACCTAAAACAGGTAACTAATATGACACCACTGGAAGTAAAGATGTTGAAGAATTAAGCACATAAATCAAGAAAATAAATTAGAAATAAGTCATAAGCAAGAAGGAAAACAAACACTACATAGTTTGATGACCTTCAATTATTAAAAATCAATAATCTACTATATAAAAGTCTTTAAGAAAAATGAATTTATTTCCTCCTTGAATCAGTGCCCCAGGTAACTGTATTCCTTTTTTATAAAGAAAAATACACTTCTATCACAGCAAACAATGAATATGCACGACTACTTTACATAGTAAGCATTCAATAAATACTTCTTGAATTAATGAATAAATTTTCCCTAATAATGTCTAGTGTGAATTTTTTAAATCCTAAAAAGAAAAGAAGGGAAGTAGAGGCAGTGCTGTATCTGTTTAATTTGATGAGTATCTAATATACCATTAATTGGTGCTTTTAAATGACAATCCTGATCTCAACTAGAGTTTCTCCAATAAAATTATTTACTGCTATAATATGGACAGTCTTAAAGAGATAGACTAACATGGCAGACACTGAAAAAAAAATTTAAGACAAACCACCAAAAATCTTTTTTAGCCAATAGTTATTACCAATTACTTTTACTAGTTAGAAGTTTAAAAAAATAAAAAAGTAAGATAAATTTAAGTTCTGTACCAACTATTAAATCCTATAAGTTATCAAGCATAGGGATAATGCAGTAATTCCATATCTTTAAAATTTTTTCCCATATTAATAAAGGAGAAAGGAGAATGTACACTGTCATTTATGGCCCTATTTAAGGGATAGGAATATAGAGATAAGAAGATTCAGACTTCTGACTGCAAGGAGGTTCATAGGAAAATCAAAAACCTGTGTCCAACATTTTCCTTTGGTACTTCTTCCATCTTGAGAGAGATCTAATTCCAAAGCCAACCAAAAACCCTCTTCTCTTCCCTTCTTCCCCAGCTTCCCCGGCTGATAACAATTCATTCTGATTCTATCTTTACTTAGTATCTCTTTCACCTTAACGTACACGGTTTACAGTTTTTATGATCTTTTTTTAACATAATACACTGGAACTGCACCTGGAATACAGCTTATGTAAAAATCTACGTCACTGCGCATGGCAAGGACTGAGTGAATGGCCAATAAGAGGTGGATGGGGTCCACATGGGAATAAAACATCGGTCACCTCCTAGTAAATGGAAAGTGCAGGCAGGTGGCTGGCTAGACACTAAAAAAATAGTGACCACATAACAAAGGACTACAGGGAACAAAAATAGGCATTAACATCCTATATTAAATATACACACCAGGGCACCTGGGTGGCTCAGTCAGTTAAAAGATGAACTCTTGACTGCGGTTCAGGTCGTGATCTCAGGGTCCTGGGATGGAGCCCCAGTGGGCTCTATGCTCACTGGGGAGTAGGCTTGAGATTCTTTCTCCCTCTCCCTGCCCCCCCACCACAGGCACTGGAACTCTCTCTCCCTTATTCTCTCTCTAAAATAAATAAATAAATCTTAAAAAAAAATGAATACACCACCATGAAATATCCTGCAATCTATGGGAATGGAATTTGACTTAACAGATAAAATAGTTAGCAATAAAAACAACAAGGGACTAAAGTAAAAAAAATAATAATTAATGTATTTAAGGGCAGAGTGGGCAGAAGTGATAATGTGCGTTAATTTTTACAAGCCAACCCCACTGGTAAAGAATCTTCACAATCCTGTAACAAGCATTGGTAAGGATGTGGAATAAATTGCTGGTGGGAAATGCTGGTGGTACAGCAGCTTCGGAAAAGTCTGGCAGGTTAAACTTGGTGTTACTGTGCAACCCTGCAACTCCACTCCTAGGTGTATATATGCAAAGCAACTGAAAACATCTCCATGCAAAAACTTGTACATCAATGTTCATAGCAGCATTATTCATAATCACCAAAAAAGTCCACCAATGAATGGATAAACCCATTTATGTTTTGGCCCGGCCTCTTCGCTTCTACTTTACTCTGCAGATACAATCATACATGTAGACAGATATAAACACTGATGCTACTGCTGCCATTTGCAGGGACTGAAAACCCCCCACATAACCATTTATTTATTGCTGTTATATAAATCACAATTCAGCCATACAATGCAATTCCATACAGCCATTAAAAGACGACTCTTCTTGCTGATATGGCACAATTTATAGAAACTTAAGTATGCACAGAAAAAGGAAAGAAAATATTACTGGGGAGGCTATATTTATATATCTCCCTTGGTAATGAGCAACTTGAAAAATATTAAGGAAACAAACTGAGGGAAAAACAAGTTGGGGAGGATGGGACCAGGTTGCCACTTGTTGAGGATGAGGTTTCAAGCATCCCCTCCAAACCCAATAAAAAAAAATCTGCACCCTGCATCCAAAGTTATTTTCTTACCCCATCACCCCAAAGTTATTTTAATTTGCCTTATTTTTCACCCTGAAAACAGACTGATTCAGAATCATTTTTCTAAGAAGCCAAGACTGTCACTAAGGGATACTGGAAAAATTCCAGGCAAAGTTGACTCCCTTACATCCCCCTTACACTGAGGCTGGACCCTTCCATATCTGGACTTGTAATCTAAATACGAGCACTTCGATTTTATATAATGCACCAACTCTTTCCTCAATATTCGGCTTAACAATATTTTCTGAAGTTAAATCATTGTTGTGTTCAGGAAAGCGTGCCATGAAGGAGGAAGATCTAGCCCAATGACTCGACTTTACAAAACTTCCTTTTTGACGGACACAACCTAAATGTTCATCAATAGGTAGCTGTCTAAACAAATTATAAAACATAAATGTATTTAGGGAACTCCTGCGCGGCTCAGTCGGTAAAGCATACGGTTCTTGATCTCGGGGTTGTGAGTTCCAGCTCCACGTTAAGTGCAGAGATTAGTTAAAAAATAAATAAATAAAATGAAATCTTAAAAAAACATATATTTAAATCCACATGTACTGTATAGTTTTATTTTCTAAAAACCGTATCTACTTTGGCCTACGCAGTAATTAAAATCAAATGAAGCAGTTTCGCATGTACTAACCGTTCTGCTAAGAGATAACACTGCGAAGAAAAAACGTGCAAAACGACATGTATGCTACCATGCTTGAGTATGATAGAGAACACAGAGGTGTATACACACACAGTCTCTTTCTGGAAGGATCATAGGAAACTCGGAACTTAGTTGCCTCTGGGGAAGGACACCGGGTGGCTGTGACCAACTTTTCACTATAAACTCCTGTGCACCTTTGGAAGGAAGAGTCCGTTACTTGCCCTAAAATTAAAAGCTATGAAGCAAAGTTCCTCTGAAGAGGTGTAAATAACAAAGGCCTAAGGAATGTGCGGTGTCGTGCCCACCCCGAGCCCTCCTTGGCGAGGCTATCTCCCCGGGGGTGCACAGCCCGGTGGAGACCTGGTCTCAGCCTCAGAAAGCGGGCTTCCATCTGCACCAGCGCCACGGTGGACCCGGGCAGATGGCAGCCGGAGCCGGGCACTTAAGGCCACCCCTTCCTCCCTCCACCGTTCCCAGGGCCACCTACCCCGCGCCGGGAAACCTTCCCCTCCGCTCGCAGCTTTGTTAAAATGGGCCTTACGTTTCCAACTGTCCATCCACCTAGGAAATAATTTCTACTAAATTTGTGTTTGCCTGAACACTTTCTAAATTCATCTTCTGACCACTCCGGCTCACCTGGTTTATCCAAGGCTGAGGGCGGGAAACTGTTCATAAAAATCCCACACGCCAAGGCTTACACATCCCGCGCCACAAAAAACAAGACTGCAAATTCCCTCCAAATTGTAGACAGCTATGCTGTTTACAAAGCGTTTCCACATACAGCATCACACTTACTGCCTTCACACGTCTTAGTGTCAATCCTGGCAAACCCCGCAGCTGCCAAATTGGATTCATCAGTCTTCGAGAACTATAAAACCACCACTAACAATAAAACAGCTATCGAAGGGCTGCTTCTCTCCCTGCTCTGGCTGGCTGCGATTTCTGCAAAGTGACAACTCGGGCGTTCGGCGCCCAGGGCGCCTCACAGCCATCAGGGTGACACACGCCTTGTGGAAGCAGGGAGAGCAGCCAGCCCGGGGCGGCGCGGCTGTGCCCGCGTGCGCGCCGGGGAGGGGGCGAGGGCGGCGCGGACCGCGCGAGTACGTGGGAACGCCGCACCAGGCGGGACTCCATTTCCTCCCAGCAGCCGAGGTTGGGCGGACGCCCCGCAAACAGGGCAGCTGCGCCCGTGCCGAAGCGTTCCGCGCGCTCGGGGAAGCCTCAGGGGTGACCCGGAGGTTCAGACTCCTGTGAGGGCCAACCGAGCTTGCAGCCCCGGGAGGCGCTATCCACCCGAACTCAGAAAAAGCCCGAGGCGCCGAGCTGACGCCAGCAATTTAGAAAGGTGACCCTCGGCCCATCTTGCCGGGGTAGGAGTGCGAAACGGATAAAGTTACAGCTCGCCACACACGCAGATGGAAAGTCGGGGTAGGGGGACGCGCCCAAGGAGCCGGGCCGCCGAGGGGGGTGTGGCCGCTGGGGCTTTTAGGGGAGTGGGGGTGGAGGCGTGTCAGTCGGGCCCC
>NC_048234.1:41780528-41781231 GCF_002007445.2 Ailuropoda melanoleuca
CGCGGCCGAGGCGACCGTGCTGCCGCCGGCGGCTGGGGCTGCCCGGGGTCACCGCGCGCGCCCACCGCGGCCGCGGACGTCGCTGCCGAAGCGCCAGAGCACAGCGGGCCGCGGCTCCCGGGGACCCCAGGAGGGCTGTTCCGTGGAGCTTCATTCACAAAAAAGGGCCCACAACCCTCCTCGGGGCCCGCAGACCGGGGCTTTTCATTGGTCGGTGAGGCGTGACGTCACGCAGACAGGGCCTTTCTACAGGCAGGTACCCGGTGACGCCATAAAGAAAAGTCTGAGTCGTTCCGCCAATCAAATATAAAAGTGTGCTCGCGACCCTCCGCCTACCCCGAACTTTTGTTTTTTCTGTGTTCCTCCGGTGCCGAGACCCCAGGTCCCAACTTCCTTTAGTGAGTTACCGAAGCTTTACACAGCCCCACCCTAGTAACTTAACTCCGGTTCTTCTGCATGTGTATTTTTAAAAGTATTTCAGGGTTTTCCTTGTAATCGCGCCAAGTGAAAAGGATTTTTGCCATGGCTGCTGGCTTGGAAAAAGAGTATGGACTGATTAAATCGTCCGCCGCTCTGTAGACTTAGGGTAAAGTTGATATCACAACTGACGAACTATTTAAATCACCTACAGTCTTTATCGATTTATGGTATGCCCAGCACTCAGAAAGACTAAGCCAGGGCTCCCTAGGGGGTCGATAAACCT
>NC_048234.1:41781694-41782027 GCF_002007445.2 Ailuropoda melanoleuca
CCTCCACTGCCTGGCAGGGTGGGCTAGGCCCCCCGCGCGTGGTGCCGCGTGTCTGCGGCGCCCCGCCACGCGCTCGCTCGCCGGCTCACCGGTGATGTCCAGGTACAGGTCGTCCTGCTGGTCCAGGTGGTGCCGTTCCTGCGACGTGGAGCTGCGGCTCTTCTTCACTCCCTGCGAGGACGCCGAGCAGCGCCGCGAGCAGGGGGGCGCGGCGGCCCAGCTCGGCCGCCGCTCGCTCTTCCGCTTCATGGAGGCGGCCGCGGCCCGTCAGGGGGCCACGACCATGGCCCCGCGCGCCCGCTCGCCCGCCGAGGGTCCCGCCAGCCCCGCGCG
>NC_048234.1:41784462-41816478 GCF_002007445.2 Ailuropoda melanoleuca
CTCTGATTACCCCCCCTCCATCCCCCCCTTCCCCCTCTTGATCTCAGGGTTTTAAGTTTGAGCCCCATGTTGGGTGTAGAGATTACTTAAAAATAAAAATCGTAAAAAAAAATTTTTTTTAATGATGACTAAATTTCCATTTCAAATGATAAGTAAATTACAGCTTAGTAATATGAAGATAAATAATTTGTATAAGGTCACATTTCCATAAAGCTAGAGGGTTTAGGTGGCAGGTATATGGGAAAATGGACACACACCAAAATCTTCGCTAGCACATTTTTAAAAACTTGGTTTTGGGGCACATGGCTGGCTCAGTCTGTAGAGCATGCATTTCTTGTCAGGGTTGTAAGTTCGAGCCCCGTGTTGGGTGTAGAGATTACTTAAAAATAAAATTTAAAAAAAAAAACCAGTTGGTTTTATTTCATTGGTTATTCTGATATTCTCAGCATTAATGTGAAATCCCCCATGTTCCTGACCCCGAGATTGAAAATCTCTTAGGATTGTATAAAGGGGAGAAAATGAATATTTATTAAGCTTTCACCACATGCTGTACACAGTGATAGGGGCTTCATACAAATACCGTGTTAGATATTACCGCTTTTATTTTGTAGGTGAGGAATCCCTCATTTGACAGGTCAAGACAGTTATCCCCGGTGCTGCAGTAAGTTTGGTTTGGAAACCCATGGCTCTTTCTTGGGGCCAGCACCATTCTTCACAGGTTGAGGACAGAGTTTGAAGGGATCTTTCCTTGTAGGTTGGTTTCTGAAATAACCTGTATACTTGTGTAAATGTCATACAGTTGGATTCATTTTTTTTTTTTTTTGGACCTCAGACCACATGCTAACATTGTAGATTTTTTTTTGTAAGATTTTTTTTATTTATTTGTCAGAGAGAGGGAGAGAAAGAGAGAGAGCACAAGCTGGGGGAGCTGCAGGCAGAGGGAGAAGCAGGCTCCCCACAGGGCAAGGAACCCGATGCAGGACTCAATCCCAGGACCCTGGGATCATGACCTGAGCCAAAGGCAGTCGCTTAATGGATTGAGCCACCCAGGCATCCCATAACATTGTAGATTTTTAAAACAATATTCCTGATGTTAATTTGGGGGTTTGGGGTTATGTTCACTTCCTCCCACACAAACGACAGCAATATTTATAATAATGGAATGCTGGGGTGGAAGGGGCCAGAGAATGGTGAGGATTCTGGTTATATTGACTCTTGAAATTAGAGAATGACTAAGAATGCTTTCACCCCAAAGCTAAGGCCTGTGCCTGGGGCACTGAGCAAGCAGCACCCAGCTCTCTCTCACTGCACCTTTTGAAAAATGCTGACATACATTTGACTTATTGTCCGATGTTTAGTCGATAAGTAGAGTCACATCTGGTGACCTGGGAGAGATGGCAGAGGGTGCTTGAGGCTCAGCACGCTCTCCTTGGCTGATGTCCTACCGACTCTGAATGAGCGTACGTGGTCGTCCTCCTCAGCAGCCGCTTAAGTGCTGGGGTAACTTTGTGATCGCGGCTTTTCACCTCAGAGATTCCTGAATGAGGTATTTTTCTTTTTCTTTGTTTTTTTTTTTTTAAAGATTTTATTTATTTATTTGACAGAGATAGAGACAGCCAGCGAGAGAGGGAACACAAGCAGGGGGAGTGGGAGAGGAAGAAGCAGGCTCATAGCGGAGGAGCCTGATGTGGGGCTTGATCCCATAACACCGGGATCACGCCCTGAGCTGAAGACAGACGCTTAACCGCTGTGCCACCCAGGCGCCCCTATTTTTCTTTGTTTTTATCCCAAATGACCAAATAATGCATGAATGTGTGTGAAACGTAAATAAAAAATATATATCTATATGCAGATATATACCAAAAAAGTTCTCCTTCACCCTCACCCCAATCCTACCCTCATAGAGAACCACCCTTAGCAGTCTGTATTCAGGGGTGCCTGGGTGGCTCGGTTTCGGTTAATGTCTGCCTTTGGCTCAGGTCATGATCCCAGGTCTTCGGATTGAGCCCTGTGTTCCTTGGGCTCCCTGCTTAGTGGGGAGTCTGCGTCTCCCTCTTCCTCACCCTCTGCCCCTCTCCACACTCGTGCTCTGTCTCTTACTTTCTCTCTCAAATAAATAAAATCTTTAAAAAAAAGAGTCTGTATTTAGATTTTAAAGATTTTTTTTATATATTGTTTCATAGTGTGCATATTCTGTGAAGTGGGTTTTGTTTTACTTAATACTGCATCCTGAACAATTTTCCTTGTCAGTCCTTGTAGCCAACTTCATTCACCCTAATGGCTGCATGGATTTCCCTTGTATGTTTTGCATAATTTATTTTCCTACGGATGGGCACTTAGGTTGTACTGGGTGAGGGGGCACTATGACAAACAGTCCTGCCCTGAATACCCTAACATATGTGTACCCACAGGAGGTGGTATTGTTGGATCGAAGAGTATCCATTTTTCTAAATTTTGATGGACACCAACAATATTTTAGAGTACCTGTTTTTGTTCACCCTTGAGATCACTAGGTATAACCAATATTTTTAAGTTTGAGAATAAAAAGTAATAGCGTACTGTAATTTTCATTGCATTTCTCTCACCACTAGTAAAGCTGAGCATGTTACAAAGTGCTCATTATATTTTCTAAGAATTTTTTATTCATGTCCTTTGCTCATTTCTCCATCTGTTTTCTTTTAGATTGGTGAGAGCTATTTATGTATTATGGATATCAGCTCTTCAATCTTTGCTGATAATTACCTAATATTTGTTGTATTACTATATTCATGTTGCTTTAAAAGTTTTATGTGTTTTAATGTCTGATCAATTTTACAAGTCCTTTTTTTTAAGATTTTTTTAAAGGTTTTATTTTTAAGTAATCTCTCCACCCAGTGTGGGGCTCGAACTCACAACCACGAGATCAAGAGTCACTAACTCCACTGACAGAACCAGCCTGGCACCCCTTACCAGTCCTTTTTTAAGGTTTCTAAGTGTTATAGCTTATTTTTCTCGTCCCAATATTTTAAAAGTATCCTTTATTTTCTATTTCTTTTAGAGATGTTATTATGTTTAGCTCTTTAATCCACCTGGAATTTATTTGGAGGATATAGGATAAAGTAGGGATCTATCCTTTTCCCAACATTTTTTATCACATAACCCATCTTTTCCCCATTAATTTGAACTGCTACCCATATATATATATGTACAGTTCTTAAATATGCAATGGCCTGATTCTAGTCTCTTTGCTTTTTGCCTAATCTTTTTATTAATATTAATTTTTTATTAATACTAGTCTATTCCTATGTCTCTGCATGCTATTTAGATTACAGTAGCTTTTTAGTGTGGTTTGTTGTCCAGTAGGGTAAGTTCCTCCTTACTATTTTTCTTTCATGGATGAGCTCAGAGCCTCACATGGGGCTCTAGGCAGGGCTTGATTATTGCTTCTTGATGAACACAGCATCGATAAAATGGTAGAGCCAAAAATGTTTACCCAATCAAGTCTTGAGATCTGACTTCAGTTTACAGGATATATAGGGGGCGGGGGGATAAGCTAAATGACTTATAAGAAAACAGTCTAACGTGTGGACCTTTTACAAAGTCTGTCTCTTCAACAAGTAAATGTCATGGAAAAAAAACAGGTCAAGTGGATGAGGAGACCTGTGGTAAGTGAAAAGAGCCTTAAGAGGCATAAAACCAGGGGCGCCTGGGTGGCTCAGTCGTTAAGCGTCTGCCTTCAGCTCAGGGCGTGATCCCAGAGTCCTGAGATCAAGCCCCGCATCAGGCTCCTCCGCTGGGAGCCTGCTTCTTCCTCTCCCACTCCCCCTGTTTGTGTTCCCTCTCTCGCTGGCTGTCTCTATCTCTGTCAAATAAATAAATAAAATCTTTAAAAAAAAAAAAAAGAGGCATAAAACCAAATTCAATGCATAATCTCTGATCTGAACAAACAACTGGTGACATTTGAATATGGACTGTACATTATGTGATATTAGGGAAATATTGTTACTTGTTTGGCGTATGATAATAATAATGAAATTATGTATTAGAATGAACTTATTCTAGTGCTACGGACTGAACTGTACCCCTCCCCACTTTCCTGGCCCAATTTGTACGTTGAAGTCGTAATCTCCAATGTGATAGTGTTTCAGGGATGGAACTTTGGAGGTAATTAGGTTTAGATGAGGTCAAGAGGATGTGGCCTTCATATTTTGATTATCACTCCTGTAAGATGTAGAAAAGAGATAGCTCTCTCTCTCCACCATATGAGGACATAGCTAGAAGGTGGCCATCTGCAAGGCAGGAACAGAGTCCTCACCAGGAACCAAATCAACCAGCACCTTGATTTTGGACTTTCCAGGCTCCAAAACTGTGAGAAATAAATGTCTGTTGTTTAAACCACCCAGTCTTGGGGCACCTGGCTGCCTCAGGCAGTGGAGCATGTGACTCTTGATCTCAGGGTAGTAAGTTTGAGCCCCATGTTGGGTGTAGAGATTACTTAAAAATAAAATCTTAAAAACAAACGAACAAACAAAAAAGCACACAGTCTATGATACTTTGTTACAGCAGCCCAACCCAACTGATAATGTCTATGAAAATTCATACCAGAGAATTTATGGATAAAATATTAGAGTGTAACCTTTAAAATGGTTCAGTAAACATATACTCTTTATCTCATTCTGTCTATCCATTTACCTATCTACCTACCTACCTATGAAACAACTATGGCAGGGCGTTAAGAATTGTTGAATCCAGAAAAAGGAAATTGTTGAATCCAAGTAATGGTTATTTTTTTCATTCTTTCTAGTTTTTTATGTTTGAAATTTTTCATAATCAAAGTCAGTTTTTCTCTATATTCTTACATATTTAAAGACTTTATTTTTATTTTTTTTTAAAAGATTTTATTTATTTATTCGACAGAGATAGAGACAGCCAGCGAGAGAGGGAACACAAGCAGGGGGAGAGGGAGAGGAAGAAGCAGGCTCATAGCAGAGGAGCCTGATGTGGGGCTCGATCCCATAACGCCGGGATCACACCCTGAGCCGAAGGCAGACGCTTAACCGCTGTGCCACCCAGGCGCCCCTTAAAGACTTTATTTTTAACTAATCTCTACACTCAACATGGGATTCAAACTTACAACCCCAAGATCAAGAGATCACATGCTCTACCAACTGAACCAGCTGGGTGCCCCTATACTCTTACATATTTTAAAATTCTTTCTGTGATTTTGCCTGGGGTAGTATTCAATTTCTAGAATAACTTAAAGAAAATTGACATAGTTACAATATTGAATTTCTTTAGTAGGAATTTCTTTTTTTTTAAATTTATTTAAGATAGCAGGAGCAGGGGGGAGGGGCAGAGGAAAGGGAGAAGCAGACTGCCAGCTGAGCAGGGAGCATGATATGGGGTTCCATCCCCATCTGGATCCCGGCACTCCAGGATCATGACCCAAGCCAAAGGCAGACACCTAGCCTAACCGGCTGAGCCACTCAGGCACCCCAGGAATTTCTTAAAGTGTTGGTTTTCTTTAATTAAAGGAAAAGGTCTATCTTTGAATTTATTTAAGTCCTTTCTTACTTCAGGAAGTAAACCACGATAGGTTTATTATGAGCATGACTTTGTGTATTGTTCTTTGATCCTACCATTGTTACTGGAAGAAGGTACAGCCTAAATCCATAGGAATGCAAACATTTTTCATTAAACATAGACTTGTCGGCTTCTTTTGTTCACAAGGGAGATAGTATTTTAAATTACTATCCAGACTAATTTCAGTTCCTCCTCCTGGCTTCTTACAAGGCCCAGAGGCCTACTGGGGCAAAAGAAATTACACCTATTACTGCCTGACCAAAGCAAATCCACTACACCTGGGACACTTTCATTTACACCAAGGCCCAACAGAACTTTGAAATTAAGCTCTTTTGTTTATTTCAGTCTGGAGTTTGGAGCAGTGCAGTCTCTCATCACCTCATTTTGTAAGTGTCAAGAAGGCTCTCATGAGAATGTATTAACCTTATGTTCACAGTAGGCTCTAGGGGCACCATAAGATTGTGATTTCAGCCACAGTAATTTCCTGCTGTATTTACTTCCAATGGGCTTTTAAAAAATTGAGATATAATTAACATTTAATAAAAGCAAAGATCTGGATGTTAGTTCAGTGAGTTTTAAAGTGATATACACCTGTGTAACCACCACCCAAAACAAGATACAGAATCAGTGGTCCTTACAGAAATACTATCCAAGCAGATGTAAGCATGGTTCCCTATGCCAAGCCCGTATTCAGGCCATCCCCCTTGCCATTCCAGTCCATTTGTCACCCTTCCTTTGTCCCTGCTTGCTGCCCTCCATCTCACCTCTGACCGCGCTTTGGCACCATACCTCAGCTTCTGAACCTTCCCTCCCACTCACCCTGACTGAATAGGACAGGCTCTCCTGGCTGGGGTCTTGGTCCTCTTCCTCAGACAGCACTGAGCTACAAAATTTGCTGCAGACCAAGTTGTCCTTGCATTTGGCCCTAGCTGCCGCCCCCACTCCACCAGACCTCCTCCCACCGGGGCTCGATAGAACTGAGCGTGCGGCGGGTAGTAATCAGCAGAGATAATCATGTAATGTGAAGTAGCTAATAGCCTCCTTCACCTTCACTACACACGTTTGTCTTTCCAATTGTTGCAGGACAAGAAAGACATCCCTTGTCTGACTCTGCCCTTATCCAAACAGTTAGAAGTAAATTAAAAGCATCAATTTCAAGTCACTTCGGTAGCTGTAGACGTGTAAAAGCAATTTATTCTTTGTCTCCTGTTGAGGCTGGGAGGGTATTCCCTGCAAAGACTTTGGAAGAGAACTAGCCACCAATTCCAATATATTGAGTGATTTTTCTGGGTTTTTTTTTGTTACAAATTTTCTTGTCTATGAGGAGATCCTAGCCCAGTCTTGTTTCTCCCTCTCACCCACTATTTTCCATAGGAGTGGGGAGGACATTCTTACTTAGTGGAAGGTTTTTACTATCTTTTTTTCCTTCTTCAACGATACCAGAGCACAAATGGACAAAATAAGTAGGATTCTCTATTAATTTCATTTTTTAAAGATTTATTTATTTATTTGAGGAGGGGAGGGAGAGTTTCAGGCCGACTCCGTGCAACGCAGGGCTTGATCTCATGACCCTGAGATCACGACCTGAGCCGAAACCAAGAGTCCTATGCTTAACTGACTGCACCACCCAGGCACACCTAACTTCATTTTTAAATGCAGATTCAAGTGAGCAGTGAATTGTTTAATCCAAAGTTAGGGGCTCTGCAAAAGACAAAAACAGAAAGCTGAAATGACCCATAAGATAGGCAGTCAGCTTCTAGAAATGGTCCATAAAAGTGAATTGTCATTTAATAATATTTATGGAAAGAAAAGCAAGTATGTTTTCACATTTAATGTATTAACTTAATCCTTTTAGCTTATGCACTACTAAATATTATATAAAAAAGAACATGTTTCTTTTTTTCTTTTTTTTTTTTTTTAAAGATTTTATTTATTTATTCGACAGAGATAGAGACAGCCAGCGAGAGAGGGAACACAGGCAGGGGGAGCGGGAGAGGAAGAAGCAGGCCCACAGCAGAGGAGCCTGATGTGGGGCTCGATCCCACAACGCCGGGATTCAGCCCTGCCGAAGGCAGACGCCTAACCGCTGTGCCACCCAGGCGCCCCAAGAACATGTTTCTGACTTCAATCTAGCTGCCAAAATAACAGTACAATGTATTTAGAAGTGAAGACTTTGCAGATCAAACTTGTCCTTCGGCCAGCATGTGCATTTCCTGGACCATGCCCCACACTGCTCCATAGTAAACTTTCAAAATGGCAAATCTAATCATATCATTTTATCAACTATAATGTTCTAACAGCTCCCTGCCCCATTTAGAGAGTCCTGAATTTATCTTCTGGACCATCCTACACATTTCTATGAGAGTCATCATTATTATTTTATTTTAGTTTGAAAATTTCAAATCTATAAGTTAATTTAGGGGGAAAAGCTTAATATCTGAACCATTTGAGAGAATGTCACAGACATCATGACCTCTACCTCCTAAGAACAGAGACATCTTCCTACATAACCATAATGTTATTGTCAAATTCAGGAAATTTAACATTCCTACAATACAATTATCAAATATTTAGTCCATCTTCACAATTCACCAATTGTCCCAATACTGTCCTTTTTAGCATTTTTTCCCCCTGACCCAGCAATCAGTCCTTTTCCTAACAATTAGCCTGAGGATGTGCATTTTTGCAGTTTTCCGCCACGACGGTGCATTCTCGACTTACCAGGTTTGGAGGACCAGGATAACAGTTTGCCTTCTTCTGGGTAATCATGGACTTTGATCACTGGGTTCATTAAAGTGTTACCCGCCAGTTTTTTCCACTATAAAGGTGTAACTTCTCCCTTTGTAATTAGTAATTTGTGGGGAAATACTTTAAGACCACAAACTTCCACCTGATGATGTGGTACACATTGGTGATAATGAATCAGTTGTTGCTATAACGGCACAGAGACTGGTGACTTTCTAGTTGTGTTCTATATTTATTACTTGGCATTCTTTGGAAAGAGGAGCTTTTTAAAAATATATGTATATATGCATATGGATGGGTGGATGGATTATGGATTATTCATTTCTTGTTTTCTCTAATGGGTTATAATCCCATAGTGTCATTATGTATTTTGATGTTCAAATTGTCCCAGATTTGACTAGTGGATGGTACTTCATATTAGTTTCTGTGTCCCCATCAATTTTGTAGTGTTTTCTTACTTTCTGGCACAAGATGTTCCAGGTTTAACTTGTCCTTTCCCTGCTTTTGCCTTCCTTCAGGAAGGTCTAGCTCTCGCCAGTGGGATCATGGTATTTAAAAGGCCTCTGAGATCTGCGTCTGGCCTCATTTGCAACTTCTGCGATTCCTTCATTGCCTTGCGTGCTCAGCCACATACCCTCCCAGAGTCCCCAAAGTGCCGTTCTCCTCTATGCTCTTGCACTTTCTGTGCCCTCTTTCTGGAGGCCCTAACCATCACTTTTCTATGTGGCTAATTCTTACTCCTTTTCACAACTATTCAAGTGTTAACTGACATCTGGTCTTCTCTGACCACCTTAGAATCCCACCCTGACCTGTGCTCCTGGCAGCCCTAACTCTGTAACCCCCTCTCACATGGTAGGAAAGTAGCATCTCACTGTTTTTGTTTTGTTTTTAAATAACATTTCTTTTTTTTTTTTTTAAGTAATCTCTACACCCAGCGTGGAGGCTCAAACTCAAAACCCTGAGATCAAGAGTCTCATGCTCTACCCATCTCATGGTTTTAATTTACATTTGCCCGATTACCCGCGTAAGCATATTTGCTTTCTGTGTGGGAAATAGAAAATAATACTGTTCAAGAGAACATGAGAAGTGGCATTATAAAGCAATGAGGTTGATATTCTTTTTTTTTTTTTTTAAGATTTATTTATTTGACAGAGAGAGAGACAGGCAGTGAGAGAGGGAACACAAGCAGGGGGAGTGGGAGAGGAAGAAGCAGGCTCCCAGCAGAAGAGCCTGATGTGGGGCTCGATCCCAGAATGCCGGGATCACGCCCTGAGCCGAAGGCAGACGCTTAACGACTGAGCCACCCAGGCGCCCCGAGGTTGATATTCTTTGCTGCACTGTGTTTTTAGTTGAGTCTTCTGTAAGTATCAACTACGTAGAGAAGGTTGTAATACATTGACAATTTGATTATTACTTATAAAAATAACTATTTATTAAAAAAAATAAAAATAAAAAATAAAAATAACTTTATTAAATAGATAACACATCCACCTGGCTCAAAAGTCAATATTTTTGTACCCAGGTATAGTCAACGCATATACAAGCTCACATCTGTTATCATATACTCTGTGAGTAGTTCACTTTTATATCTTAAAACAAAATGACAGAAGAAAATTTACAGAATGAATTTTATGATTTTTAATGGAGATGTATGTGATTACACTGTAGCATATAGATTCTAAGTCAGTATTAGAATAATTTCTCAACAGGGGCGCCTGGGTGGCCCAATTGGTTAAGCATCCGCCTTCAGCTCAGGTCACGTCCTGGAGTCCAGGGATGGAGCCCCGCATGAAGCCCTGCATTGCATCGGGCTTCCTGCTCAGCAGAGACTCCGCTTCTCCCTCCTCCTCTGCCCCTCCCCTTGCTCCTTCTCTCTGTCTCACTCACTCTCTGTCTCACAAACAAAATCTTTAAAAAAAAGAATAATTTATCAACATTAATAAATGAATATGTTTTCTTTCCTTAAAAAAGTAGCAGAAAGATGCTTAAATTATTTCTCTTCAGTCACAGGTCTCTTTGCCAGAATGGTTCTAGTACTGTCTTTTATTTTCCTAATTACACAACATACATAGATCATTGTTTCCAATATGGTTTTTTATTGAGGTATAATTGATATGCATTATATTAGTTTCAGGTGTACAATATAGTGATTTGATATTTGTATATATTACAAAATGGTCACCACTATAAGTCCAGTTAACATCTGTCACCATACATAGTTACAAAATTTGTTTTTCTTAGATTTTTTTAATCTTTTTTTTAAGATTTTATTAATTTATTTGATAGAGAATGAGAGAGAAGAGAGAGCACAAACAGGCAGAAGGGCAGAGGAAGAAGGAGAAGCAGACTGACTCTCCTCTGAGCTGGGAGCCTGTTGTGGAACTCGATCCCAGGACCCCAGGGTCATGACCTGAGCCAAAAGCAGATGCTTCACCAACTAAGCCACCCAGGAGCCCCTAAAATTTGTTTTTGTTGTAATGAGAATTTTCAAGATCCACTCTCAGCTACTGTCAAATATGCAGTAAGGTGGGTGCCTGGGTGGCTCAATTGGTTAAGCGGTAACTCCTGATTGCTGTTTGGGTCATGATCTCAGGGCTGTGAAATGGAGAATCAAGCTCCATGTGGAGCCCCACATCCAGCTCTTTGTTGGACTTTGCACTGGGCATGGAGCCTGTGATTCTTTTTCTCCCTCTGTCCCTCCCCCCTTCTCTTTCCCCCTCTCTAAAAGAAATACGTAGTAAGGTATTATTTAAAGATTTTATTTATTAATTATTTTAGAGCGAGAGAGTGCGGGGGGGTGCGGGTAGGGAAGGGTGGAGTGAGAGGCAGAGGGAGAGGGACAAGCAGACTCCACACTGAGCATGGAACCGAGGTGGGGCTTGATCCCCTGACCAAGATCATGCCCTGAGCCGAAAGCGAGAGTCAGGCACTCGGCAGGACGAGCCACCCAGGTGCCCCACAGTAAGGTATTATTAACTAGAGTCATCAAGCTGTACATTACATTCCCATGACTTACTTATTTTAAAACTGGAAATTTTACTTTTTGAGCCATTTCACCCATTTTGCCTACCCATGCCACAGGCAACCGTCTACTCTCTGTGTTCATGAACTTGGTTTTGTTTTGTTTTTAGATTCTGCATATAAGTGAGAGAATGCAGTATTTATCTTTTTTTTTATCTAACCTATTTCACTTAGTATAATGCCTTCAGGGTCCATCCATGTTAACAGCAAAGGGCAAGATTTCATTCCTTTTATGGCTAAATAATATCCCATCGTGTGTGTGCGTGTATATGTGTATGCACACGCATGCACACGCATGCATTTTCTTTATCCATTCATCCTTTGATGGTGGACACTTAGTTTGCTTCCTTGTCTTAACTATTGTAAATTATGCTGCAATGTGCACAAAGGTGCAGATATCTTTTTGAGTTTGTGTTTTCATTTTTTGGCGGGGGGGTAAATATTCGGAAGTGCAATTGCTGGATCTTATTGTAGCTCCACTTTCAGTTCTTTGAAGAACCTTCATACTCCATACTGTTTTCCAGAGTGGCCGCACCAGTTACATTCTCACCGACAGTACTGGAGAGTTGCCTTTTGTCCACATGCTTGCCAACACTTGTTCTTGTCTGTTTTATTTTAGCCGTCCTGCCGGTGTGGGGTGACGCCTCATTGTGGTTGTGATCTGCGTCTCCCTGATGATCCGTGATACTGAGCATCTCTTCATGTACCTGTTGTCCACCTGTCTTCTTTGGAAAAATGTCTCCAGTATATTTTTTATTATTATTATTTTTCAATTTTGTCTTTTAAGTAATCTCTACATCCAACATGGGGTTCAAACTTACAACCTTGAGATCAAGAGTCATATTCTCTACCAATGAACCAGCCAGGTGTCCCTCTAATACTTCTTTGTTTTTTTGCTTATTTGTTTGTTTGTTTTAGTATTAGTTTCAGGGGTAGAATTTAGTGATTCATCACTTGTATATCACACCCAGTGCTCATTATAACAAGTGCCCTTCTTAACGCCCATCACCCATTTACCCCATCCCTCTACCCACCACCTCTCCCCCAACCCTCAGTTTGTTCTGCAGTTAAGAGTGTCTTATGGTTTGCCTCCCTCTCTGTTTTTATCTTATTTTGTTTTTCCTTCCCTTCCCCTATGTTCATCTGTTGTTTCTTAAATTCCACATATGAGGGAGATCATATGATGTCTTTCTCTAACTGACTTATTTCACTTAGCATTATACTCTCTAGCTCCATTCATGTTGTTGCAAATGGCAACATTTCATACTTTTGATGGCTGAGTAACACTCCGTTCATCAGTCAATGGACATTTGGGCTCTTTCCATATTTTGACTGTTGTGGACATTGCTGCTATAAACATCGGGGTGCATGTGCCCCTTCAAATCACTATTTTTGTAGCCTTTGGATAAATAACTAGTAGTACAATTGCTGGGTCGTAGGGTAGCTCCGTTTTTAATGTTTTGAGGAACCTCCGTACTGTTTTCCAGAGTGGCTGCACCAGTTTGCATTTCCACCAACAGTGTGAGAGGGTTCCCCTTTCTCTGCATCCTTGCCAACATCTGTTGTTTCCTGAGTTGTTAATCCTCCACTACATTTTTGAAAGTATTTTCTTTTGCTTTGTTTTCCTTTTGTGTGGCACACAGCATTAATTCACAGGAGGCCCTCATACTTGCCAATACAGACATGAGCAACAAAATATCAAAATAGGAGCTTTCAGTCTAGAAAAATGGAGAGGAAAGTATCGTGGTTTAAGCACAAAGAATGGTGAATGTTTGTGCTTCTGAGAGATGTATGCATGTTCTTGGAATTATGAAGCTATTCTGCATTTACATCAAGTTAGTAAATACATTCATATGTGGCATTTTAAGTCTTTAGGAGTCAAAGTCTGGAAATGTCAGTGGTTACAGGCTGCTCTTAGAGTAAAGTTAAATAACAGAGCTGGAATGATTTCTAAAGATATCTTAAAAATACTCTGAGTGCTTACCTATTTTTAAAAATGGCATATAAGAAGATTGGCGTAATATTAAAAATAATTTTCTAGAAACAAGTTTAACTTCCATAAAAGCTTTGATCAAATACCGCATCATGATGAATAAGGCTAATTACACTTGTGGTTCTTGTGAGCTCTTTTTAAAAATTCATGTGCAAACCTCTGAGCGCTCCAGCCTCCTGCCTCCCCTCCAGACCTTCAAGTCTCTGTGAGGTTCTCTGCACCCTGCAGAGGGTTGCTTATCATTTACTACCCTAGTTTGTTAGTTGCTCTGATACTCCTCCTGCCTCCCCTAAATATATTCTAAATGATTAAAGCCAAAGATTCTGCTGTATCTGTCCTTTAAATCTCCCATAATACCTCACACACATAATCGGCGCTGGAAAACATCTTTTCCCTGATTATCAGACCACATCACTGCAAGGCAGTGCTGCGGCACAGATCCCAAACAAGAAAGACACCCCTGTGTTGCTGTTCTAGGTGGGAACTGAATGTACAGCTTAGTAAACCTACGGGTTTTAAAGGTGTAGACATTGCTTTTCCACTTTCCATGTATAAATGTAAAACTCTCAGGATGCCTGGGTGGCTCAGTCGGTTAAACATCTGCCTTTGGCTCAGGCCATAATCCCACAGTCCTGGGATTGAGTTTGGAGGTGGGCTCCCTGCTCAATGGAAGGCCTGTTTCTCCCTCTCCCTCTGCCATTCCTCCCTCCCCTTACCCTCCCCCCCCNCCCCCCCCCCGTGCTCGCACGCTCTCTCCCTCTCTCTCGCTATCGTTCTCTCTCAAAAAAATAAAATCTTTAAAAAAAAAAAAAAGTAAAACTGTGGACTGCCCTCTTTCAGCATTTATGCTGTAAAGGCAATTATTGGACAATAAGGTATATCCCAATTAATACATCTACAAAACAGGCTATCATATATTTATATGTGTGTGTATGTGTGCATATGTATACACAGAGACATATGTATTCCATTTTCAAAGTACTATACACCATTTAAGAATCCAGAAGGTACTGGGGCGCCTGTGTGGCTCAGTCAGTTAAGCTGCTGCCTTGGCTCAGGTCATGTGGGATCAAGCCCCATGTTGGGCTCCCTGCTCTGTGGAGAGTCGGCTTCTCCCTCTCCCTCTGCCCCTCACCCCCTGCTGGTGCTCTCTCTCTCTCCTAAAATCTTAAAAAAAAGAAAAGAATACAAAAGGTACAAAGAATGATGCAACAGATACCATGTACCCAACTACACCACTTAAGAAATGGAAGTTTTGCCAACCCAGCCAAATCCCCATTCTGCGCATTCTAATCACCGCCACCTTCATCCCCCCAAAGATATTCATTCTCCTTAATTTGCTATTTATCACTGCCTTGCATTTCTTTAAAACTGTAAGACATATGGAGGTATCCTTAACAGTACGTACTTCTTAAAACTTTACTCCACAATTAATTCATCTCTTCTAGTAATAGACATTTAGGATGTCTCCAGTTTGTAGCTGTGACAAACAATGTTGTGGATATTTTTGTGCTTTTCATCTGCTTTATATAAGACTGACTCTAGAGCTTTACATGTTTTCCCTTTTACTAGGTATTGCTAAATTGCTCTGCAAATTGTTTCTCCAGTGTACGTTCTGTCAGTGTGTGAGAATACCCGTGACTCTATCCTCAACACTTGGTATTGTCATACTTTTTATTTTTTGCCAAACTCCTGAGAATAAATTAGTATATCACTGTGGATTTAATTTGCAAGTCCTTAATTACTAGAGAAGGTGGACATTTTTTCATATGTTTATTAGCCATTTATGAGATTTTTCCCTATGAATTTGTAGTTGTGTCCTGAAGAACATGGTCCCCCCAGAAGAGGTCTGGACTTTGCCCTTAGCTTTTTAGAGATAATCTCTAAACCCTTGGAATGTCATTCTGGATAGGAGTGGCTTTGCCTGAGGTCATGCCAGAGAGACTAGTGATATTGTATTTGAAAAATAGTGGTTTACAAATATTACACTAATTTATCTTTTCCTGTGGATAAGTAAATATCCCAGCACCACTTATTAATTAATGCTCTATCCTTTTTCCAGTTATCTGAAGCATATGTCAAGTATCTATATGTGTTTGTCTGTTTCTGAGCTTTCTATTCTATTCCATTCCTCTCTCTCTCTCTCTCTCTCTCTCTCTATATATATATATGCCCTGCCAGTTTCATACCATCTTAATTGCTATGGCTTTATTCTTCATTTTGATTTCTCATAGAACTGCTACCCCTTGCCTTTTGTTCTTCAGGAATGTCTTAGCTTTTGCTCTTGTACATAAATTTTAGAACAAGCATTCAAGTTCCAATGAAAAACTTGGTAAGGATTCTGTTAGGAATCTGTAGATCGATTTTGGAAAAGCTAACATTTTTAGGATAATGAGAATTCTTCCCATGAATATGTTATCTCTGCATTTATCTAATCTTTTAAACATTTCTTTAATAAAGATATATAATTTTTTTTTTCAAGATTTTATTTATTTGGCAGAGAGAAAGAGACACAGGACACAAGCAGGGAGTTCGGGAGAGGGGAGAAGCAGGCTTCCCGCTGAGCAGGGAGCCAATGCAGGGCTCATCCCAGGATTCCAGGATCAGGACCCCAGGCGAAGGCAGACGCTTAACGACTGAGCCACCTAGGCGCCCCAGAGATATATAATTTTCTTATAAAGGGTTAATATGTTAGATTTATTCATGGGTCCCTTATAAGTTTTATTGTTCTCATAAATGATTTTAAAATCAGGTTTCCTGTTTACTAAGGGTTTATAGTAATGCAAACTAATTTTGAATATTGCTATTATATCCAGCAACAGAAAGTTTAGATAAGATCAGAAGTATCTTTACGTCCTTAAGAATTTGGTTAAAAAAATTGGTAGAATTCAAATTCTTGTAAAACCTTCTTGATCTGCTATTTTCTTTGTGGGAAGGAACTACTGATTTTCTTCTTTTTTTTTTTCTTTTCATAAAGATTTTACTTCTAAGTAATCTCTACACCCAACGTGGGGCTCAAACTCACAACCCCAAGGTCAAGAGTCACGTGCTCTGCAGACTGAGCCAGCCAGTTGCCCCTGGAACCGCTGATTTTCAACTGCTGATTCAATTTTTAAATGGTTCTAAGACTATATAGGTATTGTACTTCTTAAGACTTTTGAAAAGTTATTTAAATAAAACATTTTCTCTGAATTTCAAATTTATTAGCATAAGGTGTTCAGAATGTTTTTATATTTTAATCTCTGCTTTCTGTCCCTTTATTTCTAATATTTGTGCTTTCTTTTTCCCTCATCAGTTTTGCCACAGGTTTGTCTACTTTATTATCAAATTTAGCCTGTGGAATTATCCCATTATTTCTCTGTCTTCTAGTTAATTAATTGACTTCTTTTCTTAGCTCCTTTCATTTTTTCATATGGGGTTAGTTTGCTGGTTCTTAACATTGAACACTTAGTCAATTAATTTCCAGCCCTCTTTTCTTTTCTAATATGAGAGTTTAAGGGTATAAGTTTACATTAAAATACCATTCTTGAAGAACTCCACAAAGTATTGTCATTATTCAGTTCTAATTCTTCACACCGATGGCATTTTCTTTGTCCCATGAATTTTTAGTGTTTTCTTTTTTTTAATTAAAAATGTCTATAGACTTTTTCTGGTTTGGGTATTGATTTCTGATGTAGTTGCATTGTGATACAAAACATGGTCTGTATAAACATGAGTTTTCGAAACTGATTGAGCTATACTTGAAGGATACTATGTGGTTAATGTTTCATATGTTCTTGAGAAAGGATAGGTTTAACAATAAGTTTTACATTTGTTCATTAAACCAAGCTTATTATTTGCATTGTTCAACTGTTCTTTCTTTTTTAAAAAGATTTTATTTATTTATTTTTGTAAGAGAGAGAGCAAGCACGCATGCACACGAGGTGGAGGGCAGAGGGAGAAGCAGACTCCCTGCTGAGCAGGGAGCCTGATGTGGGACTCGATCCCAAGACCCTGGGATGACTTTAGCCAAAGGCAGATGCTTAACTGACTGGACCACCCAGGTGCCCTATTCTTTATTACTATTTTATTTATTTGCTTTATCCATCAATGAAGATTTCAATAAGGTGGCCACATAATTTATGGTCCAAACAGAATATCTGAGAGTGAAAAAAGTGTGAAAATATTTTTGATTATTTTTTTAACATTTTTTTTCATTGGCAAAATACACTGATATATAATGGGCATTCTGTTTTGGATACTTAGTAAAGATGGGGAAGGAAAGGAAAATAGAGGGATATAGTGTTTGCAGTTTACCAGTGAATACTCATTCCAGGATTTTACCAAAAGGGCAAAACCAAGGCAATCCAGAGAAGAGCAGTGAACAGAATGACGTGCTGTCGTGACCATTTTAGAATTTTTTTTTTCTGTGAACCATTTCAGACACTTCTGGCCCAAAAGTTGAAAGTCTGAGAAGAGTGACCTTACCTGGCATGCTTATTAATTGCTTGAGGAAGGCAGCATGGAACCCTGAAGGCATCTAAGAATAATACTTCCCGATCAAATGGGTCTACAGTCATTCTCCACATCCAGCCACCTACCAGGTCCCACTACACAGTCTCTAAGACTCTCTTACACCTGCACTGTTGCCCCCCTGTAGACAGCTGCTTCCTGATTCAGGCCTGTGCCATCCGTCCCACTAGGGCCCCCGCAGTGGCCTCTGAGCCTGTGCCCCTCCTCACTCACTGCTCCCCACACCTGCCAGGTTAACCCCCTGGAGCTACATCTGTCCCATGTCATTCCATCCTGAAAGGCTCCTGATTTCTTTCTGACCACATCACATCCAGAACTCCGTCAGGTGTGCATGGCCCTCTGTCATTTCTTCCTGCCTCTCCACTCAGTCTTTATGTGCCAGCCACAGCCTGTCCATCGGGGGGTGCTTCTCCTTGCTATGTGACTTCTCTGACAAACTGTGGCCTGCACAGCAAGACACCATCATCTTTTCGGGATTCCCTGTAGCTTCTTTTGCTCTCCCCAGCTAGATTATATATAGTTCCTGAAAGACAGGAACCATTTTTATGTTAGACTGTGTCTTCCAAACACCCAGCATAGTGCTGAGTGCAGAAAGCAGTCTCACTTATTAATTGATAAGAGGTGTGACCTATAAAATTTGTCTTCTGTCAAAATTGGTAAATGTCAAAACTACAGTTATCACTTCACACCCATTAGAATGGCTATTTTTTAAAAAGATTTTATTCATTCATTTGACAGAGAGAGACAGCCAGTGAGAGAGGGAACACAAGCAGGGGGAGTGGGAGAGAAGCAGGATCCTAGTGGAGGAGTCTGTTGTGGGGCTCGATCCCATAACGCCAGGATCACGCCCTGAGCTGAAGGCAGACGCTTAACGACCACGCCACCCAGGCGCCCCATAGAATGGCTAGTATAAAAAAAAAAATAGGGGCACCTGGCTGGCTCAGTACAGCATGCAACTCTTGATCTCCGAGTTGTGAGTTCAAGCCCCATGTTGGACGTAGAGATTACTTAAAAAAACTAAATAAACAAACATCTAAAAAAAATAGAAACAAGTTGGTGAGGATATAGAGAAATTGGAACCCTTGTACATTGCTGGCAGGACATAAAATGGTGCAGCTGCTATGGGAAACAAACAGTATGGTGGTTCCTTAAACACAGAATGCCCGTATTATCCAGCATTCCACTCCTGGGTATATACACAAAAGAATTGAAAACAGGGACTCAAACAGATATTTGCACACGAAGGTTGACAGCAGTATTATTCACAATAGCCCAAAGGTAGAAATAACCTAAATGTCCGTTGAGGGAATGAATGGATAAATAAAATGTGTATACATACAATGGAATATAATTTAGCCTTAAAAAGGAATGAGATTCTGGTACATGCTACAACATGGATGAACCTTGAGGACTTCACGCTAAGTGAAATCACACAGACATAAAGGGATAAATATTATATGACTACTTATATGAGGTTCCTAGAGTCATCAACTTATACAGTCAGAAAGTTGGAACAGTGCTTACCAGGGGCTATGGGGAGGGAGCAATGAGAGGTATTATTTAATGGGTACAGAGTTTCGGTAAGACATGACGACAAAATTCTGGAGATGGATAGTGGTGATGGTTGCATAATACTGTAAATATACTTAATGTCACTGAACTGTACACTTAAAAATGGTTAAAATGGTAAATTTTTTTAATGTATATTTCACCACAATAAAAAATGTTTTTAAAAATTTGCTAAAGTTTAACAGCTATGGTATCTATTTTGACTGACAGCTTGGACACAATTATAAATTATACGTATATACAACAAATTCCAGGTATACTCTGCTGTATAGGTTTTTAAATTTAGTATGAACATTATTTTTATCACAATAAGTTATCAAATTTATATAATACTGATACAAAACTGGCATCTTGTAACTATTTTCAAAGTTTCCTGCTAATTGTAAGCCAGCATATGAATAGCTGCCACTCCACTTTTTTATATGCGTACAAGAAAACTTGGAATTGAAAGTAAGCAAAATTAATTTAAAAGAACTCTGTTCTAAATGAAAAACTAGGGGCACCTGGCTGGCTCAGTCAGTAGAGCACATGACTCTTGATCTCAGGGTCCTGAGTTCAAGCCCCATGTTGGGCATGGAGCCTGCTTAAATAAATAAATAAATGAAAGCTTATTTTTCACAGAATGCTGTGTAAACGTGCCTTCTGCAACTGCATATCTTTATTTTCTGGAACACTATTCTTAAAATAACTAGTAACTTTGGAGTAGATGATGTTGCTTCTTTAGAAAGCTTGTCTCCCGGTTTTACACGGTCCATGTTATCACTCTGACCCCAGTGGTATATGGTAATATAAATAAGCATTTTATGCAGGTTATTAGCTTATCAATCTTCTTGAGAGACCAAAACATTTGCTTTTTAAATTAAACGTGCACTTTCATTTTATTAAAATTGTCGTTGCCTCAGTGGTTCATTGTAGCAGCCTTGCAACACTTCCTCCCTGGGCTCCTTGGTCTATGGATAGATCTGACTTGGTGCAGTTGTTCTCAGAAGCCCCAGGAAGGCTCAGGTCTCAGGCATAGGTCACAGGCCGTACTTCATGCGGTGGTCTTCGTTTTAACTCTCTACTGCACAAGGCCCTTGCGTTGGCCAAGGAACATTCCTGGGATGAGCACAGACCTCAGAGCAGCCCACAGCTTCAGGGCATGGTCCTCAGCCCTGTTTCTGCTTCTGCTTTTGGCCCTGGTGATTTCCTCACTTTCTTATTAAAAGTTCAGCTTAAAGAAAAAAAGACGTTTCTTCTCTGTGAAATGGGCATGATGATGATGTCAGTTCTACAGCGCTACTGTGTGTTAAGCACTTGGAATACTACCTGGCAAATAATTAGCACCATAAAAGTGCTAGATGGTATTCTCCTAATGTATTTCTATGTATTATTGTAGGAAGGTTTTTCAGGACTTTGAGTCTAGTACATTATTGGGTACCGAGCATGTTTATATATTTCACAGTACCTCTGAGAAATGATTTTTGTATTGGGGCACCTGCGTGGCGCAGTCGGTTAGGCAGCTTGATTTCTGCTCAGGTCATGATCTCGGCGTTGTGGGATTGAGCCCCTCATCGGGCTCTGTGCTCAGCGTAGAATCTGCTTGTCCCTCTTCCTCTACTCCTCTCCCCCCAAATCAATCAATCAATCAATCTTTTTTTAAAAAAAACTTTTTTTGTATTAAATATGTTTGTTTGGGTCGGCAATTTACCACCGCACTCTTTGTATAACTGTTTCTTCCTGAAGCCACATAAAGAACATTTATGTATCTTAGAAAATGTGCTATACATTTATAAATATGTAAAGTTTTGTGTAAGCTATGATTCAGCAGTTTTAGACCTAAAATCAGCAAAGGGATCTGGGTCACCAGTCCTTCCTTACTATAAAAAACAGCAGCACAAAATTGCTTAAGTTTAAATTTCATGAGAAATTTCATTTTTATTGATTAAAAATATGATTATTTATGTATATATACACAAACATACATTAAAATATTTGGATACTTGAAATATATTTGTGTGTGACCTCATATACTTGATATAAAAGTTTATAAGTTCAAAGCAGTATATACTTGCTAATAATTACCAAGATTTTTATCTTACTGTACTTTTCATCAGAATTTCTGAGACATTTCCCAACTAAACCTATTAATATTCTAGAAAAATAAAAGATGATAACAAAACACTAAATAAAAGCAATCTGGCAACAAAACCGGTATACATTTAAGTTACAAAGGTTTTTGTTTTTTTGTTTTTTTTTAGTTTAAACGATTCTTAAAATTCTTTCAAAAAGCACACTGAAGCATATTTTAAATACATATCTTAAAGACATAAGACATTTTTTTCTCCTTTTACTCCTCCCTGCAAAAATCTTAGTGAAATGGGTAGTGGGTGTGTGGTACAAGATGCTTTGAACACAGGCTATGCAGAAGGTTTGGCTTGCTGTATTTCCTCTGAGTAAAGCAATGAGGAAAGAGACATGTGGACAGCAGCCTATATAAATGCAACTGTGTGGAACTTACTATGTAGCAATATATTCTTCATATAATTTTTAAAGATTTTATTTATTTATTTGACAGAGATAGAGACAGGCAGTGAGAGAGGGAACACAAGCAGGGGGAGTGGGAGAGGAAGAAGCAGGCTTCCAGCGGAAGAGCCTGCTGTGGGGCTCGATTCCAGGACCCTGGGATCATGACCTGAGCCGAAGGCAGATGCTTAATGACTGAGCCACCCAGGTGCCCCTTCTTCATATAATTTTTAAAGGACTTTTCTTGGACATAAAAATGAATCATGCTCATTAGAGAATAGTTCGGAGATATAGAAAAGCATGGAAAAGAAAAGAGACACCTGTAATCCTACCACATAGAGGTACCTACTGGCAAAATTCTGGTGTGTTTATTTCCTATCTTTTTTCCTAAGCATACAAAAATATAAACATATAAAAATGATCATATCATTTACGGAATTTGATATCCTGCTTTTTTCACTGGACACAATTGTGGTGAGTTGCTTACCTTTCCATTTATATGTTCTTCAAAAGAATTATTTAGCCCAACAGAATAATGTAAATAAAGAATGGTATTTCTAATTTTATAGCTTTTAAAGTTTTATATAAATAAAATTTTATTTTACATAAAATTTTAAAAGCTATATAATTATAAATATATGTCACATTTTTGACAACTGATGCTTCCCAGCATGCAATAACTGGTATGTGGTTGCTTCCTGTTTTCATAACTCCTCAATGGCTGGGAAAAGCCAACAAGTTAGATGATGCACAAGGATACCATACTCTGAACATTTCAGGTCATATCCCAAGGGTCCATTTGGAAGTGACAACAGTCTATACCATCACACATGGATAACTGAAGGTCTGCTTGTAAAGTACACATGCTGAACTCCTACAAGCTGTAAAACAGAGTTGATGGGTTTGTGATCCAACCTATTTCTATCACGGTGTATAAAATGGATGTTGTTACCTAGAAGAGAGTAAGAATAAAAGGCAAAGGTTGGCATATAGTATTATTCATTAGATTTATTGCTTATTAGAATCAAGGAATCTTTTCAACTTTTAATTAGTCTAAAGGGAAAAATTAATTGCCTGGAGTTCATAATATTCTCTATATAATGCCCTAATAATTTTTAATTAAAGTAATAAAGCATGACGAGGATTATGGTTAAATAAGAATGATACTTAATGTTTTATGAGATCCAAGGGGAAAGATTCTTAAATTATAACCTCTATTAGGTTTTATTAGATGTAATTAAATAAAATGTCCTGTCAAACAGACAGGCAGAATATGGAACTAGCATAAATATCAAGCTGGAAAATCACATCTGTTTCTTAAATGTAATAATGGAATAAATCACTTGCTTCAAAAAAAAAAATTCACTGCCAAACACTGATTTAATAGGCTATCTGCATTATAACCATAGACCAAAAGAGGCTGAAAAATCAGGGCACTGAGCCAGTCAGTTATAACACACTTAGATGTCCACCATCCTTTTATCTGCTCAAATTAAAAAGTCATAATTTATAGGCCTAGGGTCTTTTTTGATTCTTGGATTCAAGACCAGAATTTTAACTTAAAACATAAGATTAAGTAAATATTATAAGAGGCATGTTTTTGGGCGCCTGGGTGACAGTTGGTTAAGCATCTGCATTGCTTCTCGGCCTTTTGGCCAAGATCAAGTGCGGTTAAGCATCTGCCTTCAGCTCAGGTCTTGATCCCAGAGTCCTGGAATCAAGCCCCACAGCAGGGAGCCTGCTTCTCCCTCCCTCTGCCTGCTGCTCCCCCTGCTTGTGCTCTCTCTGTCAAATAAATAAATAAAATCTTAAAAAAAAAAAGGGCTTATTTTCTGCATTGTACTTACGTGCTGTCTACAGTAACCACTGTACATTTAATATCATAAATCGGCTTATTATCAAAGAAGGCAAAATGAAATCCAGGTTTAACCACGAAAGGCTTCTATAAATAAGTATACCCAGCTCTTTCCTTAGCGGAGCCGCATTTCTTCCAGCAGGTAGTATCGAAAGTCTTCTTACTGAGTATGTTCCCAAGTTGGCAGACAAATGATGCTCTGTGTGCTTGTCACTCTTACACACCTGAACATGTGGTCAAATGATGCTGAGACGTGGAAATTAGGGCCTCAAAACTGGTCTGAAGGTGGAAACAAGCCATCCAACAATATTGCTCAAGGTCATTCAGAGCTAATCTAGAGGACTCATTGTCATAAAACAGGGCTTCTTTTTTTTTCTAGTCTAACTGGTATAAATTCACAAGAGAGGGAAAGAGAGATTAAATTACAGGTTTTATCTAGCTAAAGTGCTCCATCTGCAGAAAGCCAAAAAGCCATAATGCTTGGTCAAAAGCCTCCTTCTAAAGACTTTTATTAGACATGTGGAGTTTATTAAAGTAAATGTTAATTTTATAACTCTTAGAAGCTATGCTCGCTAATGTGGACAATTTTAAAGAGGAAGAAGAACCAAGAAAATCTATTTACACTTTAGTGATTTACACTGTTATATGTGAGTGCCTGTGCCTGACCACAATACTTGACCATGGTAGAGATCCAACATTTAACCATTCAGCAGTGTGGAGCCAAAGAAATTTCAGGTGGTCCAAAGTGATCGATAAAGCTACTAAAACTATGTGGCTTATAGTAATCGTTACTGAATGAGCTGTCTCTGGAGCTGACTTGCTTTCTGACACTGAGCAAATCTTCTAGCCTTGTTAGATATAAGTAACTGGATGGATTCTTGAATTGAGGGAAAAAAAAAAGACGGCGACAGACTTGATGGTTTGTTCTATGTGGAAATGTTCAGTTCCATGAACTTTTTAAAAAAAGATTTATTTATTTTAGAGAGAGAGCACGTGAGTGTGGGAGGGGAAAGGGAGAAAAAGAGAGACTCCCTGCTGAGTGCAGCCCACACACGGCTCGATCTCACGACCCTGAGATCATGACCTGAGCTGAAATCAAGTATCTGACCTTAACTAACTGAGCCAGCCAGGTGCCCCACTCTTTATGAACTTTTTAAAAAAGATTTATTTATTAGAGAGGTGAGGAGGGGCAGAGGGAGAAGGAGACAAGCAGATTCCCCGCTGAGCATGGAGCCTGACATGGAGCTCAATCCCAGGACCCTGAGATCTGCATGACCTGAGCTGAAATCAAGTATCTGACACACAACCTGTGCCCCTCTTCCGTGAACTTTTTAAACAATTTTGTAGACATATACAATTCACCAAACCACCTGACTTTCCTGTCCCAAATACCTGAAATCACTCAGGCACAGAATGATGAGCACATTACATCCAGTAAACAGACACCAAGATACACAGAAGCCTTTGAAAACAAAGGTGACCCCTACAAGCACAGAACTGTGACCATCACAGCATCAAATTGCCATTTTTACATGGTATCTATTTTATAAAGAAACTATGTGGCCTCCTAACTTCTAAAAGGTACAAAAAGTGTGCCAGTGGATCTGGGCTTTGATCCTTACCTGGACCTAAGATGAGGGTTCCACCTTGCTGAGCAGGGTCTCCTTGAAAATCAAAAAGAGGGCCAGTCACTGCCCTCCACAGGCTCCGAATGCTTCCTGAGAGTATATTTGATTTTATATGGGGGCTCTTTCCTGAAATATTGGGAATTGTCTTTAGATATTATCATTTTATATTCAATTAGATATCCGAAGCTAATATTGGGAATTGTCTTTAGATATTATCATTTTATATTCAATTAGATATCCGAAGCGCTTCTAGAAAACATTCTTTTTTTTTGAAGTACAGTTGACACGTAACACGCAACATTCATTAGTTTTGGCTGTAAATGTAGTGACGCCACAGCTCTATACCTGGGCCAGGCTCGCTGCAGGTGTGGCTGCCATCCGTCCTCATGCAAGGCTACTACCACACCACTGACTGTATTCCCTGTATTGTACCTTTCATCTCCATGACTTACTCACTCCATGACTGGAGGCCTGTACCTCCCACTCCCCTTCACCCATTTTTGCCCATCCCCCTTAAAATATTCTCTTCTTGTGTGTTATCTTACTTTCAACTTGTCTTCTTTTCTTCCTTCAAAGAAAGGTTTCTCAGCCTTTCACTACTGACATTTTGGGCCGCGGGGCCTTCGTCCAGTGCAACACAGGGTGTTTAGCGCCACCACTGTCCTGCATGCCCACTAGATCCCACAGTACCATCCACTAAGCTGTGACAAACCAAAAATGTCTCCAGATAACGAAAATGCACCCTGCTTGACAGCTACTACTTTAAAGAAGTGATGATATACCCCAATCATCCGCCACAGAAAAATGTCCGCTACAGACTTCTCAAACTGATAGTGCTTCCCCATCTTTTTTTTTTTTTTTTTAAAGATTTTAAGTAATCTCCATACCCAACATGGGTCTCAAACTCACAACCCCAAGATCAAAAGTCACATGCTGTACTGACTGAGCCAGCCAGGTGCCGTTAATGCTTTCCCTTTTAATACATCGTTTACCCTCTGTTTAATCTCTCACCTACTAATACGTAACTACAGTCCTTTTCAAGAGACACTGTGGCACAGACTACCATATCCTCATCAAAACCCATTTCCTCTTTCTGGGCCCACAGCTAAACTACATTTCCAGTCTTCCTGGCAGTTCGTTACGGCCATGTGACTACGTTCCACCCGTGAGTAAAATGATACGGGCCACTTCCAGGCCAGCTCCTTAAATCCTCCATGTTCCTTCTACAGTCTTGGAAGCCCTGGGATGAAAATGACAGAGCCACGAGATGAAAGGGGCCTGGATCCGTCCGCCTGTGTTCCTGTTTGTATTGCTGCTCGGAGGAAAGACATCTAAGGAGATACACTCGTCTTGAACAGAAAAAGAACTCCCCTCTACCGTGCTGTGCTTGAGCCTTCGGGAGTTGTCTCCAGCTGCCTCTCCATCTCTCCTTGGCTGTCAGTTTTTCCATCTCCTTTCCCACAGTGACTAATACTTCACTTCTGCTCCCTCTGAGCAAGGGACCCACTCTCTTTACCCTTCTTGTACCTTATCTTTCTCCTATCCCTGCCTTGTATGTCTTGCTTTTGGCTTTTTATTTTGATAGTTACGCTGCCTTTAACCTGCCTCAATCCTTAGTATTTCCAGATACCTATCATTTCCCTTCCTCTGACTCTTCTGTTTCTTTCACGTTTCTATCATGATGGACAATTATCTTATGAAGAAACAAATACAGGCCCGTTAGCTTAGAGACATGAGTAAAAGACTAAATTTTACTATTTCCTAGGATTCTATGTCTAAAATAAATATTCAGAAATCCAAACTATCTCTTCATGTCCAAAGGAGGGGTCATTTAATATTTCTGAAATTTTAGAAATTCAATTGAAGGAGATTTCGTGACCTAGAATTTAACAATCTTTGCTTCAAACAAAATCTAATTTTACCCACATGAATTTAGTTCTTATGTATAAAAACTCCTGTTTTGCAGTCTTTTTTTTTTTTTTTTTAAGATTTTATATATTTATTTGACAGAGAGGCAGTGAGAGAGGGAACACAAGCAGGAGGAGTGGGAGAGGGAGAAGCAGGCTTCCTGCTGAGCAGGGAGCCCGATGCGGGGCTTAATCCCAAACGCTGGGATCATGACTGGAGCCAAAAACAGACGCTTAACGACTGAGCCACCCAGGTGCCCCATGTTTTTCAGTCTTCTACAAACCCATTACTCCCTGGCATTGAAGGGCTTTATTTTCTTATTCTTCGTCTTTATAAAATGTCCATTAATTTAAAATTATTATTACATTTTTTAGTGTCTTAATCTTCAAGTGGGACTGTTCTGAGACTGATTCTGAGATGTCTGTAATTTTTTCAGAGAGGAACTTTTAAAACATGATTTTATGAGAAAATAATATTTTCTGGTTGGAAATACAGTACTTTAACACAGGTCACAGGAGTTTAAAAGATTTGAATATAGGGGTGCCTGGGTGGCACAGCGGTTAAGCGTCTGCCTTTGGCTCAGGGCGTGATCCCAGCGTTATGGCATCGAGACCCACATCAGGCTCCTCCGCTATGAGCCTGCTTCTTCCTCTCCCAGTCCCCCTGCTTGTGTTCCTCTCTCGCTGGCTGTCTCTATCTCTGTGGAATAAATAAAAATAAAATCTTTAAAAAAAAAAAGATTTGAATATACATCCTCTAATGATTATAAGCATATATTTTGTTTAGAATTCACCTGTTTTCTTTGCAATTCTGTATTTTTATTGCGCTGATGAACAGTGAGGTGCTATTAAGGTGAAACTCACAGTTTAGACCTGAAGTGCTAAATGATAAACAACTTGCACATGCCGGGACTGTTACAACACAAACAGTCTACCAGGAAGTAAGGCTCACAATGTATACACTACAATTTCCTATACCAGGGAGAAAAAGGAAAGAGCACACTCTGTGTTTATGCCAGCTCATCATTAGTTTTAATAAAGTTTAGGTTGCTTTCCTTAAAAACGTCAGTAAAGGGAGCATGTCCACTCTATGTCATAAATAGCTCCCGACCCTTCCCCTCCTCTCCATCTCCACTTCCAGGCCTGTCATTTCTTTCTAGCCTATTACTACAACCTTCCACAACTGTATCACTGGCTCTGGTTTGGTGAGTTCCAATTACTCATCCACACTGGACACATGACTATCACTTTGCCACTTCAAACGCTGGTATGACACCCCCACTCCTCCAGAACAAATCCAAACTCCTTGGCATGTCACCACAGACTCGGCCTGAATTAGCCGCAACCTGTCCCTTGGCTCACACCAGTTCCCCAACTGGCTAGACTCCGGCCTGACACAGGGACCTGCACTTCTCCAAGAGTCACAGTTTTTCATGCCTGTGTGCCTTTGCATGTGCCTCCTGTCAGCAGCACCCTTCCCCAGCCTCACTTCACCCAGCTAACTCCCTTAACAGTGGGCTTAGATGACACCTCCTTTGAAAAGCCTTCCCAGATTCTTCTCTCCCCTCGTATTTCCGGCATAGGTATTCCCAGTACATGTTCTCTATTACAAGCCCTTAAATTGTATTGTCATCAGCTGTTTGCTTCTGTCTCCCAGAAGAGAGTATGAGTTTCAGGATGGCAGGGGCTATTTATCACTGTCCTCCTGGGAGCATCAAACAAAGTGGGGATTACAGACAAGAGCTCAACAACATTTGCTGAGAATGAATGACTTGAGTTTGAGTTCTCTAAACTGGCGTTTCAGAAGCCACTTTTTCTACCTAATACACACAGAAACAGTTCACCTAAAGCTTATGAAGCTCTGTTAAATTACAAAGAACTGCATTAAAGGCAGGGAATGTGGCCCATATAGAGACAAAACCTCAAACTCTTCAACGAATCACACTATCTGGCCACCTTAGTGCACTAACAGAGTATACGACAAAGTACAAGGTGCTATTCAAGTACAAGGAGGAAAGGAATAACTTCTGCAGGGGCGGCTATTAAAATCCCCTTTGAGTTGGGCTTCAAATGAAAACTAAGATTTCGTCAATTAAAGAACATAGAGTATTCAAAGCCACAGTGTTAAGGTAAGAAAATATATTGACTCAAGCAATATTATTTTTCATTTAATTACAAAAGTAAAATATATTCATTGTTAAAAATACAAAGGCCACTTTTCTAACTTCCATGCCTTAGGGTAAGCATGGCAATATCTTTTAAATTCTTTTTCATTACACACACACACACACACACACACACACACACACGTACTCTTAATCTTTATGAAAATGGTTATTTCCACAAAAATAGAATCATACCAAAAACATTGTTCTGCAACTTGCTTTTTTCATTCACAGCCTTCTATGTCATTACACCCAGGAAATGAATCTTTGAGAGTCTGGTGTATCTGGCCCACTTACTAGAATTATAAAAATGTTTTTTATGCCTGAATCATGAATTTACCATTTGATTCTCCACGCATACATACACAAATATGAAAATGCACCAGCAGCGTTTTCTGATGAGACGTGTCATGTCTTACCTGAGGAGGCAATTTCTTCACCTCTTTTCATTCCCAATTTTTTATAAATTTCTCTCTCAGGATCAACATAGATTTCATGAGAATACCCAGTCAGTTTGCAGAACGGCTAAAAAAAAAAAATGGAATTTGTATAAGTAAAAATGAGAGAAAAGTAATGATAACCTACTTTTATTTTAGCAAATTTAACCTACACTTCATGGTTCAAATAATTTTTATGTCTGAAACAGATTAAATTTGTTAGTTTCTCAATTTCTGATATATTTACCTCGATATGATGGTAGGATGACTGTCCAATCACTATTAGGGTGACATCTGCTTCCTTTTGGAGAAAAAAGGGACAGGTACATATTACCAAAAATTATACATGTTTTACAAAACTTCCCCTGTGCAACTCTTTTGTTCCATTCTAATGCCACCTATAGGCTTCTAGAAGAATGGAAAAAACAGCAAAATTGTGTGAGTCAAAGCAAAGCAATGTATGCTAAAATGTTCAGTTAACTCAGTCGATACCTTGCTACAAACCTCAAAATAATAGTCAATAATTCTCAAAAAAATTCTCTATGCTCCCCTCAAAGGCGTACACTATAAAAGAATAAAAATTACTTAAGTAGGGTTAATCAGTTTTATTTTTTCACATCCCAATTAATAAGGCCTGATGAAAACAGATTTTAGTTTTGTAAAGGTTGTCCAATTCCTTCACTCAGAAGCTCACGTGGGGACAAATGTATATGTGCCTGAAAAAGAACATATGTATGTGGTTGTCACAGGAATGTGGAAAGTACATCCTAACAAACACAAATTTTAACCTTTAAGATATATTAGTATGTTCCTATAATGAGCGATTATTTGGAATGTTATTAAAAATACGGGAAATACGGGAAATAAAATATTAATAATTTCTAGCATTCGTGCTTTTGGTCATTCTCATTCAACATTTGCGAATAGGTTACTCACATCAAAATTATTATAGTGAGTACGTTTATAAGCAGGCAGTAGCGAATAAAGTAGGGTGGAAATGGATCTCTAACGTCTCTCTCTCTTTCGAAGGTGTTGGCGAGGAGTGTGGGAAAGCGGAAATCTGGGTTTGCGGGGGTCTGTGGTGGAGGCGTCGCGCTCGGCACCTCAGCCCACCGGCCTTCTGGGACATGACAAGCGTTGCTGCTCACGCTCAGGACACTTACTTGTAAAAAACTCTTGGGGATTTTGGCCAGATCTTCTACGTATTCCTTGCAAATGTAACACAGGAAATGCTGAAATCCCAACATGCCAAAAAGGACAAGTTAGCAATTAATTCCCTCCGGCTTCAGACGAGACCAAGAACTCGGTACGCGTGACGCTAACGCACGCCGCTCCGAGCGCGTGGAGAAAGGCGCGACGGGCGCCCGAGGAGGGTTGAAGCGGGGCCGCACCCACCCCGCAGGCCTCCCCGTTTGCTGGGAAAACGGACTCGACTCGGCGCGCTGTTTTCCGTTCCTATTAAAGGAAGCGAGCGTCTGTTCGCGTTCCGGAAGCCTCTAGGGGACGGCAACGGGACGGGCCAGGCCCAGCGGGGCCGCACTCCCGGGCGCTGGACCTTTCCAAGCACCCGGTGTCCCCCCAGCCGAAGGTGCGGGAGCGACCTCCACCCCAGCCTGCCGGCCAAGTCCCTCCTCTGGCTGCCCCGCTGCCGGCGCTCACCCGCACGAAGACTACGACAGCCCGACGCTCCCGGAACAGCGCGCCGAACGGCACCTGCCTTCCGGAGGCGTCCAGCACCGGCAACTCGGCCACCGCTGCGGCCAGGGGTTGCCCGCGCTCGGGGCCGCTCGGGACTGCGGCTGGGGCGGCGCGGCCGCTAACCTGCCGCGTAACCGGGGCGACGGCGGGGTCGGCCACCACGCCCTGCATCTGTCCGCCCGGCTTCGCACCCACTGTGCCCAAGCGGACCGCAGAGATTAGGCGAGCTGGGTCGCGGCCGACGTGGGCGCCTGCGGCGGGGCAATCCGGGAGGAGCACAGGGCCCAGGGCGGGGCGGAATGGGGGCGGAGAGGGGCGTGACGCAGGGGGCGGAGCTGCGTGGGGTCCTTACAGGCCCGGCCGAGCTTCGCCGCGTTGGGGCGGGGCGAAATCCGGGCGGGGCGAAAGCCGGGAGGGGG
>NC_048234.1:41816578-41828470 GCF_002007445.2 Ailuropoda melanoleuca
GGAGCAGAATGCGGGGTGGGGCGGGGCACCAGCCGGGAGGGGCGGGGCGGAGCGCGAGGAACTTGCTGAGCCGGGTTAAGTACCGCCGGGGCGCTGGGTAGTGGTCCTGGCGGACGGTTCTGTGCGAGCACTGGACAGGGCACACCCAGCCGCCCAGAGGTTAGGCTCCGGTGGTCGCGGTGCGCAGGCAAGTGCAAACCGCCCGCGCGTTTTCTGACTCAGCCTCCTAGGTAGGAGGAGGGAGACAGGTCAGAGGCGAGAAAAGGTTGTTTAGGGAGGAAGCAGGCCCCTCCCTCCATAGCTCCCGGGGCCCGTTACTTACCGATTCTACAGAAGCAGCACCAACTTAAAGAATTTTCTGCTCAGAAGAACCAAATCAACGACCCAACAAAGTTGTATTTACTTCTATTCCGTTTTTAACCCATCCCCATTTTTTTAAGACTTTGCTTTGGGGGGGCCCCTGGGTGGCACAATCGGTTAAGCACGTTGGACTCTTGGTTTTCGCTGAGGTCCTGATCTCAGGGTCGTGAGCTTGAGCCCCTCCTCAGCTCTCTCTGAGCACAGTCTGCTTAGGACTCTCGCTCCCTCTCCCTCTGCCTCTTCCGCTGGAGCGTGTGAGCATTCTCTCTCTCAAATAAGTAAATAAAAATTTAATTTAAAAAAGACTTTTTGGGGGGCACCAGGGTTAAGCCTCTGCCTTGGGCTCAGATCATGATCTTAGGGTCCTGAGATTGAGACCCCAGTAGGGATCTCTGCGGGGGGTAGGGGGGGAGTCCGCTTCTCTTTCCCCCTCTACACTTTATCTCTCAAATAAATNCTCCCCCTCTACACTTTGTCTCTCAAATAAATAAATAAAATATTTAAAAAAAAATTTTTTTAAGTAGGCTCCACCCCCAGCACCATGCAGGGCTTTAACTCGCCAACCCCAGACCAAGACCTAAGCTGAAATCAAGAGTCAGAGGCTTAATTCATTGAGCCACCCAGATGCTCCAAGTTAAAATTTGTTTTTAAAATAAATCTTCAATTTTTAATTTAAAAATTTCTAACATTTTATCATGGATATTTTACTTTTTTATTTAAAAATTTTCTTTCCTCCTGAATTGGGAAATGATCAAAACATAAGTCATTACATAATTTGATGTGCAATTATTAAACACAAAAAGGAAAATTATCTTTGACATTCATTTCTTAAGGACATGAATGGGCTTTTACCCCCAATTCTTGTATCTGTGAATAAATATTACTCATTTTGCCAACAGAATTCTGCTCAGTATGAACGATGCCACTGTAAGATTTAAAATACATGTCTCTTGATTTATGTTTATGCATTTCTGTTGAATATATGCCCGTGAGAATAATGAATGGGTCATTCGATGTGCTTTTTTTTTTTTACCTTGATGAAGCAAGGAGTTTTTATTTTTCATTTTTATTTTTTATTAAGTTTTTAATTTTAATTCCAGTATAGTTAACATACAATGTTATATTAGTTTCAGGTGTACATATCATGGACATTTTAAAACATGCCCCCAAATTGAAAGAATTGTACAGTGAACACTCCTGTATTGACCATTTAGTTGCTACCAATAATTTTTACTCTGTCATTTTTCTGTGGATTTCTCCACACTTGAATGCGTTATTCCTGATTGTCCACCTCTATTATTCACACCCCTATGAAAATATGGGACATTTTCATCACTGGAGAAAACTCCTGTAGTTCCCACTCTGTGTGTGTGTGTGTGTGTGTGTGTGTGTGTGTGTGTGTGTGAGAGAGAGAGAGAGAGACAGTGATTTAAATATTTTTGTATTAAGTCTTGGAACAAGGTAGGATTGCAGCAGTTTGTGGAAGTATCACAGACAACAAAAGCTAAGATGCATAATTTCAACCTCTTTGGGCAAGACAACCTATTTTTTTATTATTAATTTTTGTATTTGAGTGTTGTATTGGCACACAATGTTACATTCGTTTCAGGAGTACAACACAGTGATTCAACATGTTTAAACATGCTGTGCTCACCGCAAGTGCAGCTACCATCTGTCAGCACACAACTGTATTCCTTACGCTGTGCCTTTTATTCCTGTGACTTAATCGCTTCATAGCTGGAAACCTGTATCCCCCACTCCCCTTCACCCATTTTGTTCATCTACTCCCTAATCCCTCTGGCAACCATGAGTTTGTTCTCTGTGTTTATAGGCCTGATTCTGCTTTTTTATTTGCCTAATTGTTTTATTTTTTTAGATTCCACATATGAATGAAATCATATGGTATTTGTCTTAGTCTGACTTATTTCATTTGGCATAATACTCTTTGTGTTATCATTAATGGCATGCTCTTGTCCTTTTTTATGGCTGCATAATATTACCTTGTGTGTGTGTACACCCCATCTTCCTTATCCATTTGGCTATAGACGAACTCTTAGGTAACTTCCAACCTCAGTTCCACTTCTGTTTTTTTTTTTAACATTTATTTATTTATTTTAGCAAGGGGGGAGGGGCAAAGGGAGAGGGAGAGAGAGAATCTCAAGCCGACTCTCTGCTGAGCAGGGAGCCCTCCCCCCATGCAGGGCTCGATCTCATGAACCTGAGATCATGACCTGAGCTGAAATCAAGAGTTGGATGCTTAACTGCTAAGTTCCACTTTTCAAGAGTCAGTATAATCAACCTAATTTAGGGGCACCTGGATGGCTCAGTCGGTTGAGACTCTGACTCTTGATCTCAGCTCAGGTCTTGATCTCAGAGTTGTGAGTTCAAGCCCCACGTTGGGCTCCATGCTGGGTGTGGAACCTACTTAAAATACATAAATAAACCTATTTTAGAAATGTACTAGATTGTCTCAAGAGTCTTCCCCCTCCCCGATTTTTTTTTTAAGATTTTATTTATTTATTTGAGAGAGAGAGTGAGCAAGAGAGAGAGCATGAGCAGGGTGGAGGGGCAGGGGGAGAGAGAGAAACAGTCTCTCTGCTGAGCAGGGAGCCCAATGCAGGCCAATCCCAGGACTCTGGGATCACAACCTGAGTGGAAAGCAGATGTTTAACCAACTGAGCCACCCAGGCGCCCCTCCCGCAGATGTTTTTTAACTAAAGCTATTTGCCAGACTCCTCAAGTGAGATAGCTCACCTCTGTGTGTGTGTGTGTGTGTGTGTGTGTGTGTGTGTGTGTGTGTGTAAAGGTGGCCTGGGAGAGACAATGGAGTTAGATGACTTGGCATCAGTTTTGTAGACGTCTCTACCAGTGTGAAAATGAGTAAAGGACACCTCGCTTAAAATGAACCCCAGAAGCCCTGAAGGGAAAACGTTCATGCAGGTACCACTCCTTGCAGCCTGTGTAACCAGCAGGAAGAAGGAGGGTATTATCTTGACAAGAGAGGACACTTTTCACATAGGAGTTTATCTCCTGCTTTTAAGACAAAGGAAGATCCCTCTCTGCCCTAGCAATGTGCTACCCACTGCCTGCAGCCAGTGACAAACCTCGGCCTCTTCTCCAGTGAACTTTTGTTGAAAACGAACCGCCCAAATTTTCCCTAAAACCTAATATAAGCTGAACTTCCCTTTGTTTCTTTAGATGTGCCTGTGGTTTGCCATAGTTTGTCCCAAATTGCATTTCCTCTGCTATTGCCGAGTAAGCTTGTTTTGCTGGTCAAATAACTGGTGGTTTTATTTTTGAGGTTGAAGCCAGGTAGTCTTTTAGGCATGCTTCCAGTTGCACCTTAATTTCTCCTAAGGCAGGCTACAGGCAGGCAGGCATAGGGGAAATGAGGAATTTCTGCAGCCTCTAGGAGTCCTACCTGGCCCTGGACTTGGAGGTTAATCCTGCACTGGGGTTTTTCATGGGTGGTGACCATGCGTCCAGAACTCCTAGGGCAGGGCCTTATAACAGTCTTCGTCTTTGTAAGTTCACCCACGTTTGTATCTGGATCTGCAGTTCAGAAAATGTGATGCCCTGCTGTATTTGTCCAGTTGAAGCCCTGCAGAGTCACCCGCGTCAAGGGCAGAGCGCTGGGGTGTCTGCCCCAGAGTGCAGAAGTAGCCGGTCCTGAATCCTCTGGCTTTCATGTGTGTGAAGATGGAGACATTATTGGACACATATCTAAGTGCTCTCAGTTTGAGAAGCCCCGTGGTAGGTGTAGACGTTGTAAAGCAGAGATCTCTTGCTAAATCAAGATATAGTGTTGGGGGGCCACAGTGCCCTTACAGGATGTTTTAAATATTTGAGGAAATAGGCATCTGTCTGACATCTTGCCTGTGAGGAGAGATAATTCAAGATTTGACATTTCTTTCTACTACATATCTTTGCAAAGCTGGGTTTTCAACAGTTGTGTTAAAAAGCTAGAACCACACAAAAATCACTGCAACCAGGAAGTGAGTGAGGAGTGGTGTCCAATCTGATTTCAAGGTTTGAAAAGTTGTGTAGTGCCCGATAGGCACACACATCCTAGAAAGAAATAAAAATATTACATTTTCTTTTAATTTATAGGTATACCTTCAAAAAGCTATTAAGTTGTTCCAATACAAATACTCAGGAAGTTGTTTGGGCCTAACTTCTGAACAAAGGGAACTGATACAAATTTCTTTGGGCCTAAGGGTGCTGTGAACCAAGAATGTTTGGGAACCTCCACAGGAGACTGTAGGCTCCTTGCCTTGTGCGGCATTGTGCTATCTTCACAGAAGGAGATGGGGCCTGCCACGTGCTAGGCCTCTGTGAATAGTGTTTGGTTGGGGAACGCATGGGTGAGGGAGGGTGGCGCAGGGACAGTGCTCACCGGGCAGCGTGGATCCGGTATGAATGGGAGCAGGGCAGTCAGAGTGCTTCACAGGACTGCTGTGTCCCCCTGGTTGAAACAGGCAGGGCAGAGCTCAGAAGATCCGTCCAACTGCAGGCTGGCTAGTCCACAGAAACCCGTCAACCTAACACCCAGCCAGTTCTATTCCCATTCAGATTATTCCAGAGACAAGCCTCACATGACTGTAGATATTCGGATTTCCTTGGCTTTGTTTCTAACCACTGACTCTAACAATAATTTTCACACTGGTCTCCAAGAACAGCTAGTCAAAGCTCCCCAAAACTGCCTGGTTGAACCCAGGTATCTGTTAATAATTCATCAACTATTCTAGCCCAGCTGGAGAACCCTGTCCTGCCACCTTCTGGTTATTTGGTGCACTGCACACTTTATTTTAAAGCATTTGTTGTAATTATGATTAAATCATTCTTTGTTTCTTGTCCATTTCTTTTTTTTTTTTTAAGATTTTGTTTATTTATTTGTCAGACAGAGAGAAAGCGAGCGAGTGCACAAGCAGGGGGAGTGGCAGGCAGAGGGAGACACAGGCTCTCTGCTGAGCAAGCAGCCCAATGTGGAACTCGATTCCAAGAGTCTGGGATCACGACCTGAGCAAAAGGCGGACGTTTAACCAACTGAGCCACCCAGGTGCCTCTCTTGTCCATTTCTTAAGTAGATTATAAACTCCCTGAAAACAAAGTCCATGTCTACCTTGTTCTATGTGTCTCCAAAATCTATCACAGAGCCTGATATATAGAAAGTACCCAATAAATACTCTTGAATGGGTGAACTTCTTTTTGCTTGTCCGTAAGCTTTCCCCTCTGTACTTCCCTCTCCCTGTTCCTAACCTCCCCTTTCCCCAGCCTCTCCCCAAACATACGCGGCTGAATTCTGTAACTGTACCTCGGTCTGAAAATAGAACATTACTAGTTTATTCATCTCTGCCGCTGTCACTAATGCACCCTAGTTTTCCTGAAACAAGGAATGTAGCTCCCAAGAGGTTAATTCATCCAGAAGTAACCTAAGCAGGGGGCACCTGGCGGGCTCAGTTGGAGGAGCCTCTGACTCTTGATCTTGGGGTCCTGGGTTAGAGTCCTATGTTGGGTGTAGAGATTACCAAACCAACCCAACAAAACAAAACAACTTTAAAAGAGAAAAAAGAGAGATGCCTGGGTGGCTCAGTCGGTTAAGCATCTGCCTCTGGCTCAGGTCATGATCCTGGAGCCTGCGTTGGGCTCCTTGCTCAGCGGGGAGTCTGCTTCTCCCTCTGGCTGCCCCTCCCCCTGCTTGTGCTCTCTCTCCCTTTCTCTCTCTCTCTCTCTGACAAATGAATAAATAAAATCTTTTTTTTAAAAGAGTTTATTGATTTATTTATTTGACAGAGAGAGAGGCAGTGAGAGAGAGAACTCAAGCAGGGGGAGTGGGAGAGGGAGAAGCAGGCTTCCCGCTGAGCAAGGAGCCCAATGCAGGGCTGAATCCCAGAACGCTGGGATCATGACCTGAGCTGAAGGCAAACGCTTAATGACTGAGCCACCCAGGCGCCCCGAATAAATAAAATCTTCTTAAAAAAAAAAAAAAGAAGTAACTTAGGCTGACGGGAGAAGTTGGTGCCAATATAGCACCTTTTGAAGAGGACCTTGCCTAGAGAAAGGCAAAGGTGAAGGGCTTTGTTTTGCTTCCTTTGTACGCTCCTAAGAAAGAGGAAAGTATAGTAAAAAGCTATCTCTGAGGGATGCCCGGGTGCCTCAGTTGGTTACACATAACCAACTCTTGATTTCAGCTCTCGTCATGATCTCAGGGTTGTGAGATCAAGCCCCACCTCCGGCTCTGCGCTCAGAGGGGAGTCTGCTTGTGATTCTTTCCTTCTCCCTTTCCCTCTGCCCCTCCCCCATTCACTTGCTCATGCACATTCTCTCTGTCTCTCTCTAAAATAAATAAATAAATCTTTTTTAAAAAAACTATCTCTAAAAGGCAACTTTTGGGTTTTATCATTAGCTGTTAATTCTTAGTGTGAAGAGAGTGCAATATTAGCAAGGTAAATGAAATACACAGCTAATGGAGGAATTTAGAAACGCTGTGGACCCATGGAAGTCAGGAATCTGACCCTGTGAGGGTGCCTCACAGGTTAGCCCAGTTCCCTTCAGACCTGGTCCAATTCACTGACCTCATGTCCAGGCTTCATCCCAGCAGGGGCTAATGGTGCTTTCCGCCCATTCCTTCCAGCAGCTTTCTGTGGAGGCTGTCCTGTATAGGAGGAGAAACATTCTTCCTGAGCCACTTCTTCAGGTGGACGTGAGAATCACCTAAGGAACGTACTGATGTTGGTTTGTAAACCATAAAATGTCCTGCATTTGTAAGGTAGTATTATTACTACAGAAGAATTCTAGAGAGGCGCTGGCTGGCTTAGTGAGTAGACAATGCAACTCTTGACCTTGGGGTCATGAGTGCAAGCCCCACAACGGGGATAGAGCTTACTTAAAAAAAATTTTAAAAAAATAGGCACCTGGTGGCTCAGTTGGCTCAATGGCTGCCTCAGGGTCATGGGATTGAGCCCCATATCAGGCTCCCTGCTCAGTGCGGAGTCTGCTTCTCCATCTCCCTTTGCTGCTCCCTCTGCTTGTGCTCTCTCTCAAATAAATGAATAAATCTTTAAAAAAATAATAAAAAGAATTTCTGGAAAGTTTTGCAATCAGGAAAGAAGACTGAGCCACCCAGGCGTCCCAAACAAAAAGTTTTAAAAAATGTTCCAGAGTCTAAGTGATCAAGAAAAAAGTATGGGTACAGCCACAAATGATCACCACAGAATATGTCTTATTCTGGTTTCATGTGGTTACTCTCAGACGTATTTCTTTTTTCAAAGTATTAACTGCAATGTAGTTTCCTTTACATTTTAAGGATACAAACTGTGTTTTTTTTTTTCTTAAGATGTTATTTGAGACAGAGAGAGAGAGAGCACATGCACGAGTTGGGGGGAGGGGCAGAGGGAGAAGAAGAAGCAGGCTCCCCGCTGAGCAGGGAGCCCAACGCAGGACCCTGGGATCTTGACCTGAGCTAAAGGCAGCCACTTAACCGACTGAGCCACCCAGGTGCCCCCAAACTGTGTTTCGTATAAGCCCCTTAACTCCTGTAATCAGGATATGACAGGCAGAACTAGTTACACGGTCAACCAAATATTTGCCTCTCTATGTCAGGCATTGTTAGAAACTAGAAAGATTAAGATAAATAAGACAAACCTAAGGCAATGAGCTAACAGTCGGAAAGATAAACTCAAATAGTTGTGATGAAGAGCACTAAATAATACAGCAGAAATATGAACAAGTGTTGTGAGAACTTACCATTTACAATGCTCTTGGTTTCAAGGAACAGAAAACCTTGATTCAAACAACAAAAGCAAAAATCAGTAAGTGGGACTCCATCCAACTTTAAAGGTTCTGCAAAGCAATAGAAACAACAAAATGAAAAGACAATCTACAGAATGGGAGAAAATATTTGCAAACCATAGATTGCATAAGGGGTAAATATCCAAAACATATAAAGAACTCAGAACTCGTGAACAAAAAGCAATTTCAACTAAAAAAAAAATAAAGAAACTAAATAGACAGTTTTCCAAAGACATCCAAATGGCCACCAGGTACAAGAAAAGATGCATATAAAGAACTCAGAACTCGTGAACAAAAAGCAATTTCAACTAAAAAAAAAATAAAGAAACTAAATAGACAGTTTTCCAAAGACATCCAAATGGCCACCAGGTACAAGAAAAGATGCTCAACATCACTAATCGTCAGAGAAATGCAATCAAAGCCACAAGTAGCTGTCACCTCACACCTGCTAGAATGGCCATCATCAAGAAGACAAGAAATAACAACTGTTGGTGAGGATGTGGAGAAAAGGGAGCCCTTATCACTGCTGGTGGGAATGTAAATTAGCACAGCCACTGTAAAAAGTATTACGGAGGTTCCTCAAAAAATTAAAAATAGCGGGGCGCCTGGGTGGCACAGCGGTTGAGCGTCTGCCTTCGGCTCAGGGCGTGATCCCGGCGTTATGGGATCGAGCCCCACGTCAGGCTCTTCCGCTATGAGCCTGCTTCTTCCTCTCCCACTCCCCCTGCTTGTGTTCTCTCTCTCGCTGGCTGTCTCTATCTCTGTCGAATAAATACATAAAAAATCTTAAAAAAAAAAAATAAAAAAAAAATTAAAAATAGAACCGCCATATTATCCAGCAGTTCCACTTCTGGTATACGACCAAAGAAAACGAANCATAAAAAATCTTAAAAAAAATTAAAAATAGAACCGCCATATTATCCAGCAGTTCCACTTCTGGTATACGACCAAAGAAAACGAAAACAGGATATTCCATGTTTATTGTAACATTATTTACAATTGCCAAGATACAGAAACAAGCTAAATGTCCATCAATGGATGAATGGGTAAAAATATGATATATATACAGTGATATATTATTCAGCCATGAGAAAGAAGGAAATGATGCCATTGGGGCAACATGGATGGACCTTGAGGATATTATACTAGAGGTAAGTCAGACAGAGAAAGACAAGTTCTATATGATACCACCTATAAGTGGAACCTAAAAAATGCTAAACTTGTAGAAACAGAGAGTAAAATGGGGGTTACTGTCATCTATGCATCCCTTCTCTGCCTCTGCACCAACCACAGTTCTTGAATTCAGCCAAGAAAGAATCCAGAGCCAAACTCTGGATAGCAGTTAAAGAGAAAGAACACTCTTGGGGCACCTGGATGGCTCAGTCAGTTGAACATCTGACTCTTGGTGTTGGCTCAGGTCATGAGATCCAGCCCCACATCGGGCTCTGTGGTTATCATGGAGTCTGCTTGAGATTCTCTCCCCTTCCTTCTACCCCTTCCCCCCACTCTTGCGCATGCTCTTTCTCTCTCTAAAATAAATAAATCTTAAACAAAAAATATTTAAAGAGAAAGAACACTTTCAAGATGGGAGAGCAGGCCGGCCCAGAGGTGGTAACTCCACTGGGGGTCAAGGCTATCTTGTTTTTTTATATTTGCATGAGTTATAGGTCATAGCTAGGGTGGTCTCTGACTGAGGTTGCCTCCAATTATTTAAGGGACTTCTACTACTTGTTGGGAGGGGAGGTTTTGGCCCTATATGGTCTTTATTGGAGCTGTCATGGCAGCCATCCCCCAAAGAGGTGGGAAGGTCAAAACTGCAATGTAATTGTATTATAATGAAGCTATAGGTTACTGTAGGACAGCCTGTTACAGGGAAGAACGCATGCATATCCTCCAGGGTCTATCCTGGCTGTTTGGAACTTAATTTCTGCCCTTTTCATTAGTTCAAAACCATTTGTTCCCTGCTCTTATCTAGCTAACTGCCTTATTCCATCAGTACCAAGGCCTGGAGGGTGGAGATAAGAAAGTTTAAGAGTATAACCCTGATAGATAAGTCCTGGAGATCTAATGCACAGTACAGTGATTATAGATAACAATATTGTATTATAAACACCAAACTTGCTAAGAGANAAGTCTTGGAGATCTAATGCACAGTACAGTGATTATAGATAACAATATTGTATTATAAACACCAAACTTGCTAAGAGACTAGATCTTAATTATCTAATCACCACAAAGAAGAAATGATAATTATGTGAGGTGATAGATGCACTAGCTAACACTACATTGGCAATCGTAATGCAATAATAAATGTATCAAATTAACATGTTATATACCTTACATTTACACAATGTTATGTGTCAAATATATTTAACTTAAAAAACCCACATTTTTTAGACAACTGGAAACCATAAACTGGGTTTTAGATGGTATCAATGAATTATTGTTTTTTTTTTAAAGATTTTTATTTATTTATTTGACAGAGATAGAGACAGCCAGCGAGAGAGGGAACACAAGCAGGGGGAGTGGGAGAGGAAGAAGCAGGCTCATAGCGGAAGAGCCTGATGTGGGGCTCGATCCCATCATGCCGGGATCACGCCCTGAGCTGAAGGCAGATGCTTAACCACCACCCAGGCGCCCCTCAATGAATTATTGTAATTGTTAGATGTGATAATGTCAATGTTATTATGTGTTTTGAAAGATCCTTATCTGTTAGAGATATATATTTTTCTTTCTTTTTTTTTTTGAGATATATATTTTTCATAGGTAAAACAATATAATGGTGTAATTTGCTGTTTGCTTCAAGTTATTCTAGGCCCCCGCCAAAAAAAGGAAGGAAAAGAGAAGAAGAGATGAAACATGATTAGTTGTCACCATCTAGACCCCAAGACCTGACCTTCACTGCCCACCTGCTGGTACTCACCGATCCTTGTCCTACATTTTTCCTTAAGCTCTTCTTTCCAGTTTATGTCTTAGCTCAGACAACTAGAAATCAAAACCACCCCTCGAGCTATAGCGACTGCCCTGACAAGACCTCCAGGCCTCCCAGACCACCCAGACCAGCTTGAGCTTAACCCCTGACGCTCCTGTGCAGTTGGACCTTGGAGTGATCGACAGACAACTACCTTTACCTCATTATAATACTAAAATCTCTGCCCAAGGAGGAAGACAGGCCTCATTTACATAACACACAATGTGTATAGGCATATTTCCTTAAGATGCGGGCACGACCTTTTACCCACCGCTACACACAAGGACCAAGCTTTCTTAACCTAAATATTCATCCTAACCCTAAGTAAAAGGCATCCATCCGCCCTTGCTTGGAGAGTCATGGCTTTGGAAGCCAGCCCCCGTGATCTCCTTATTTGCTGCGAATAAAGTTTTCTTTGAGCGACAATTCGACCTGGTGCAGTTTCTGACTCAACAAGGAGCAAACTCACCTTGGTTCAGTTACATAGTGATAATTTTTGAAGGTACATGGTGGTTAAATGTGCATTCATTATACTATTCTTTCTTTTATTTTGTATACTTGGGATTTTTCACGTTAAAAATTTAAAATATTGGGGCACCTGGGTGGCTCAGTTGGTTGGGCTTGACTCTTAATTTTGGCTCAGGTCATGATCTCAGGGTTGAGATGGAGCCCTGAGTTAGGCTCCGCACTCACCGGGGAATCTGCTTCTCTCCCTCTCCCTCTACCCTCTGTGAGCATACTCTCTTTCTAAAATAATAAATCTTTAAAAA